>NC_134864.1:66164166-66354166 GCF_049852395.1 Peromyscus maniculatus bairdii | reverse complement strand
ACAGAGTGCACCCCTGTGTGTGTAGGTGTCTGTGTGTATACTCATACACACACACACAGTGCACCCCTGTGTGTATAGGTCTCTGTGTGTATACTCATACACACACGTGCACACAGTTTCAAACCACAGCCAATTCACTCCCACTACTTTGGATCTAAAGCAAGGCAATACATCTTGGTGTGACCTTACGATGTCCCAAACTGCTCATATCATCAGCAGGGAACAAACGCAGGGCACCAGGAGACCAGGGTGCCACAGTTCTCTTCAAGGGTGTACTCTCAATGACCTAAAGACTTTCTATTAATCTCTGCCTATCATACATAGTGTCACCCATCCAAACTGCAGGTGACAGTTGACAATATGACAGGTACAACATCCACCTCAATGAGCTATTTTGAATGAATTTGTATGAATGCCTTGAATGCAATATGAAAAAAGAAGATTTAAAACCAAAGCATTAATAACCAAATTGGCTTATGAACTATAAAATCTGGATAAGCTACATCTTTCAAAAAGACATAATCAGTACTCTAAATTCTCCTCAAAAACTGGTAAAAGGCTTTATCAGATTTACAAAAATATCAATCACTATCCCACAAGTTGACTTACGGTGTAGGCTGGGTGTTATGATCGACAAGCAGCTGGTGTGTCTGTGATACAAGCAGAAAAAAAGATCCTGCAAAGCACAGCAGAGGGAATAGTCTGTGAGTCCCGCTGAGCACAGACAGACAGAGTGGTCTGTGAGTCCTGCAGAGCGCAGACAGATAGAATGGTCTGTGAGCCTTGCAGAGCACAGGCTTTGGGTCCTGTAGATACACATCTGTTCTGTAGGAAATCGGGTTATTTGCCTGACCAGCAGGGCCTTGGCCTCAGTGTGAATCTGGATGCATCAGAGCACTCCGCGGTGCTCTGCCATATCTCCTGTGGAGACTTGTTTTCCATTTGGAGGTTCCTTGTGCCCAGATTCTCTACATGTTCTGTAAGTATGGGCGTTTTCTTTTCCCACTTCCTGACCAGCTCTCCTTGGCTGGATTCACATTATTATTTTGTCTTGTAATACTTTTTACTGTTTATTAGCAAGAACCACAGGCTGGAGAGATGGCTCAGAGGTTAAGAGCACTGGCTGCTCTTCCATAAGAGCTGGATCCAATTCCCGACACCCACATGGTGGCTTACAAACATCTTTAAATCTGGCTTTAGATTTAAATGTCATATTGCCAGGTCTGATGTCCTCTTCTGACCTCCATGGGCACTAGACATGTAAAAAACTTTTCTAAAAAACATAAATGTAAAAAAAAAAACCTAAATGTAAAAAAAAATTCTAAATGTAAATAATTAACAAATATCTCTATTCTCTCAAATGAGTCCTTTCAAAGAGGAAAAGAAAAGACAAAGCTGAGAATTCATGTTTCAAAATATTTACTAATAATATTATAAAAAAGATATTATATTATAAACTTTCTCATAAAATATAAACACATCCTTATATCAATAAAAATGAACTAAACAATGATCTTAGTGCTTACATAGTGCTCTAATATGGCAATGCAATATATTTATAGAATTCTTTGTCTACATTGTTCAAATTTCCAACTATATTAAAACAAGACTATAATAACATATTTGAATATATGTGCATAATTTAATGATGTATTTCTTTAGGTTACACTTTTAAAAAATCTACCAGTTTCAAAATAATGGATCGTTAACTGATGGAATAAATTCTAGCAAAGATTGGGACGCTAGGGTGCCATATGGGAGGAGAAAGTGCTAGGTCAGGAAGTCTTTTGACCATGCACTTTTCCCCTTATAAAGTCTTTCATATTAATTTTTGAATAACTAATATGTAGGCATCATAAAAAGATCCTTGGACCTCAGCATATATAGAAACCAACAAGCCCGTCTTTCACACCTTTCAACTCTGCAGCTTTCTTCATGTCGCTTTAAACATTGGGGTGAGCTATTCAAATGAATTTAAAGAAGTGCAATGTGGATCCAATGAAGGTCATACACATACCAATTTTCTGTTTTCACACATGCTCAGAACATGTTCCCTGATCTGTCATATGTAACAGGATAACTTGCTACAGACATTTCCATAGTGAAATATTTGAAAGTAACTTTTTTAAAAATTACAGCTGCCAAGGAAAGTGGTCCAAAGGGAATAGAGGAGATCTGGGGTGTGGTGTTGTCCTTCATTTGCCTAAAATGAGCAATGATTTCTTTTGACTTGAAGACAGAGAATATGTTTGAAGTCTGTAAGTTACACAAACAAAGGATAAGAAAACATACTGTCTGAAGAAACTCTCGAAATCACAGGTTTGAGTGCAGGGGCTGGACCTTGGAGCACTGGAGTGGCACTTCTGATGCTGGTCTTCCTGTGTCTTCAAATCACTGGTCAGCCACCTTCTCCCAGAGGCATCCTAGACAGATGTTATGTTTTCTTTTACATGTAGAATATAAATTTAAATTTACATGAGAGTATGTCCTATCGTTGATTTATATCTGGCTTTATCAGTATAAAGAGATGTAGGACAAGAAATTAGAAGTGGAACTATGAAAGGGAAGGAGCTGGGAGGGAGGAGCAAGAATGGAACAAAATATGGAGGAAGGGGACCAGCCTGAGTGGGTAGGAAGGACGGGGGATGGGATGGCGGGAAGGCCAAATAACAGAGGACAGTGTATGGAAATGAAACCATTCACTTTGTATGACAACTAAAAGAATTTTGTTATGTCCAAATCATAAATATTAACAACTATTATTCCCCTCTAGCTACGAGGACAAAGGGAGCAGAAGCAGCAAGCAGGGCTTGTATGACTGTGCATACAGCGGAAATAAACCTCAGGGAATCGGCTTCAGTGAGACAGCTCAGTTTTATTCCAGGGAGTGAGGGGAATGCATAGGACAGGGACAGAAGCTGGGGCACCAGCTAATAGGTGCTCCTAGCGTGCTTTATTTGCATTTGGCAGCAGGGTCCCATCGTACAGACGGGAGCACAACATCTAATTATCATCTGGGCAGCTTGGGGAGAGCATTTGCAGGGAACCGTGTCAAAGGGCACACTTGAGATGAGTCAGGCATTCAAGCTCAGGGACAGCTTCCAAATAAGATCAGGCAGAGAGTAAGAAGCCCTGTCAGGGGGAAGGGAGGCTTCCATTTTGCACTGAGCTCAGAGAGCTGTCTGAACATTGTGAACGGCAACTTTAAGCAACACGGCCTTCCAAACATCCATGCGTCTCTCCTAGTGCCTTTCTCCATACTGTAGCTGGTAATCATTTATTTAATGGCTAATATCCACATATAAGGGAATGTGTACCATGTTTATTTTTGTGAGTCTGGGTTACTTCACTCAGGATGGTTTTTTTTTCTAGTTCCATCCCTTGTTTGTGAATTTCATTTTTTTAATAGCTGAGTGATATTCCATTGTGTAAATATACCACATTTTCTTTATCCATTCCTCTGTTGGGGGACATCTAGGTTGTTTCCCATTTCTGGCTATTAGGAATAGATCAGCAATGAACATAGATGGGCAAGTGTCCCTGTGGTAGGATGAAGTGTCCTTTGGGTGTATGTCCAAAAGTAGTATAGCTGAATCTTGAGATAGACTGATTCCCATTTTTTCTTGAGGAACTACCATGCTGATTTTCATAGTGGCTGCAGAAGTTTGCACTCCCACCATCAATGGAAGAGTGTTCCACTTGTTCCACATTCTTGTGAACATGAGCTGTCACTTGTATTATTGATCTTAGGTATTTGGACAGATGCAAGATAGAATCTCAAAGTAGTTGTGATTTGCATTTCCCTCATGGCTAAGGTTCCAACATCAATTTAAATGGAGAGACACTCAAAGAAATTTCAGTAAAATCAGTAACAGGACAAGGTTGTCAACTCTCTCCATACCTGTTCAATATACTGTTTGAAGTCTTAGATAAAGCAGTAAGACAACTGAAGGAAATCAAAGGACTACCAACTGGAAAGGAAGAAGTCAAAGTATCTTTACTTGCAGATGATATGATAGTAACATAAGTGACCCTAAAAATTCCACCAGGAAACTCCTACACCTGACAAATAGATTCAGAAAAGTAGCTGGATACAAAATTGACAAAAATCAGCAGCCCTCCTATATACAAATAACAAACAGACTGAGAAAGAAATCAGGGAAACAACACCTTTCATAACAGTCTCAACTAGTATAAAATATCTTGAGGTAACGCTAACCAAGCAAGTGAATCACTTCTGTGATTAAAAACTTCAAGACACTGAAGAAAGAGGCTGGAAAGATGGCTCAACAGTTAAGATCACTGGCTGCTCTTCCAGAGGACCCAGGCTTAATTCCTACCACCCACATGGCAGGTCACACCTGTCTCTAATTCCGGTTCCAGGGCTTCTGACACCCTCACACCAATATATATGCAGGCGAACATAAAATAAATTGTATGTATAATTACATATTATATATATTACATATTTATATAAAGATATTGAAGAAGCTATCAGAAGATGGAAAGACTTCCCATCCTCATCAATTAGTAGGATTAATAGAGTAAAAATGGCCATCCTACTAAAAACAATCTACAGATTCAATGCAATCCCCATCAAAATTCCAACACAATTTTTACAGAAATTGAAAAAAAATCAATTTTGGGCTCCATATGGAAACACATAGGATAGTTAAAATCATCCTGAATAATAAAAGAACTGTGGCAAGTATTATCATCCCTGATCTCAAGTTCAACTACAGAGCTATAGTAATAAAAACAGCCTGGTATTGGCACAAAAACAGACATGTTGATCAATGGAATCAAATCAGAGACCCAGACATAAATCCACACATCTTAAAACTCAAATCCAAATGGAGCAAATACTTCAACATAAAATCAGATACACTGAACACAATAGAAGAGAAAGTGGGCAACAGCCTTGAATGCACTGGCACAGGAAATGACTTTCTGAACAGAACACTGATAGCACAGGATCTTGACAATTAATAAATGGGACCTCATGAAACTGAGAAGCTTCTGTAAGGCAAAGGGCATAGTTATCCTGACAAAGTACAGCCTAGAGAATGGGAAAAGATCTTCACCAATTCTGTATCTGCCAGAGGGCTAATATCCAAAATATATAAAGAACTCAAGAAACCAGACATCAAAAGAACAAATAATCCAATTAAAAATCAGGTACAGATCTAAACAGAGAATTCTCAAAAGAAGAATTTCAGATGGCTGAGAAACACTTACAAAAATGTTCAACATTCTTAGCTATCAGGGAAATACAAATCAAAACTACTCTGAGATTTCATTTTATACCTGTTAGAATGTCTAAGTGACATAAATAAAAGTGACAGTTCATACTCACAAGGATGTGGAGCAAGGAAAACATTCCTCCATTGCTGGTGGGAGTGCAAACTTGCACAGCCACTAAGGAAATCAGTGTGGCAGTTCCTCAGGAAGATCAGAATTAATCTCCTCTTAGATCCAGCTGCACCACTCATGGGCATATACCCAAAGGAAGCTTCACCCTAGAACAAGGACAACTACTCAGCCATGCTCATTGCTGTTCTATTCCTAATAACCAGAAATTGGAAACAACCCAGATGTCCCTCAACAGAGGAATGGATAAAGAAAATGTGGTACATCTATACAATAGAGTATTACTCAGTTATTTTAAAAAATGAAATTCACAAACAAGGAATGGAACTAGAAAGAAAAATCATCCTAAATGAGGAATCCTACACCCAGAAAGACAAATATGGTATGTATTCATTTATAAGTGGATATTAGCTATTAAATCAGTGATAAGATACAATCCATAGAACTACAGAGGTTAAGTGTAGAGTAAGGGACTAAGGGTGACAGAACTCATTAGGAAAGGGAAATAGAGTAGATTGTTACAGATGAATGGGGTGGGCTGGAACGGAAGGATCAAGGGGAGGGGAGGGGAAGACGAAGGAAGGTATATAGGGAGATACAGCTAATATTAAAGGCCATTTGAGGGGTAGTGTGGAGGACCAATGCAGTAGAAGCTTCCTAAAGTATATACATGTATGAAGACAATCTAACTGAAACTGCCAACTAACAGGGGAGACAGAGCCCCGACTGGACATTTCTTGTCACCAAATGAAGCTTCCAGTGCCAGGACTGGGTTACATATAATTGAGTTGTTGACCAAAGGGGTCCCCCAGGAATTCCCAAACAATCAAGGCTGTTGCCAAGACTATAAGTTGCTCTCCACAAACCAATGGCAAGGCCCCGTTGTTGAAGATAACGCCCATACAGTACATTGAATATGGAGAGATTGATCTGGTGCTTCCACAGAGCCTTCATCCCTAGGTTCTAGCATCTTTGATACAAGGCAGGTACTCTGTGCGCTACCAAAGGGCAATAGTGGCACAAAGCTCTGTAGGAGTAATAATCATCCAATATCTGATTTGATGTAAGGCCCATTCCATTAGGTGGAACCCATACATGGCACTGCTTGGGTGATCAAGAACCTGAGACTAGACAGCCCAGTGTCCTAGTAGTACACCCAAATACTACTGTTCAAGAAACAAACAAAAACTGTGGCAATAAAACAATTCCTAATGATATTCTGCTGTACTCTTAGATCAGTGCCTTCCTCAGCAATCATCAAAAAAGCTTCCTCCTGCAGCAGATGGGAATACAGAGACCCACAGCCAGACATTATGCAGTTAGTGAGAGACCTTGGAACACTCAGTCCTATATGTGTGTGTGTGTGTGTGTGTGTGTGTGTGTGTGTGTGTGTGTGTGTATGGCTCCCACTTTAGTGTTTTTATGGGATTTCTGAGTGTGCAAACTAGTGGATCTCTGATTATTGTGCTTTCTCTTAGACTCTTCCTTCTGTTTGTTTTGTCCAATTTTGATGTGTTAGTTTTTGTTTCATTTTATTTTATTATTATCTTTTAGAAGTCTGTTTACTTTCTAATGAGAAACAGAAAAGGGGTTGATCTAGACAGAAGACTGTGTGGGAAGAAACTGGGAGGAATAGAGGGAGGGGAACCTGTAATCAGAATATATTATGTGAGAAAAAAATCCATTTTGAAATAAAAGTGAAAAAAGAAATGTGGTCTATCCACAATGGAATATTACTGGGTTATTAAGAAAAGTGAAATGGGTTTAAATGTATGGAGCTAGAAACAATCACTCTGAGTGAGATAACCCAGACCCAGAAGACATGTTTGTCATGTTTTCTTTAAATCTTTAGAGATGTGTGTTTCATTTGGAATACCTATAGAGGTCAGAAAATTACTAAAGACCCATGGAAAATAGTTTTAAAGGAAGGAGAAATAGAATACAGAGATACAGGTGCCTAAAAGGGAATTGTGGAAGATTTTAAGTGTGATGGAGAGGGGAGAGCAAGGTGGAAAATGGAAACTGGAAAGAATAAATAAAAAGTAACATGAGAACTTATATTGTAGAAGTTTACTAAAATATGTCTATAAACATACATAAAATGAGTCAAAATGGAATTATCCTGTAATGGGGCAACAATGCATCTGGTGGGTACTAGAGGCCAACAACAACAAAGGAATGGGTTACTTTTTTTGAGTTGTTGGCCTTGAGCTCCCAAAGACCTCCAAACATCACAGACTATTGCCAGTGATCTTGGCTACCCTCCAGAATTTAGTTGTAAGTCTCTTTTCCTGAAAACGCCATATTTTGGAGTCATAGAAATGATGAAATCAAGCTTCTACTGACCTGCGAGCTGGATCCCTACTGGCTTCCATAGTGCTGGAAGGTGCTATGCATACTTCAGGAGGCACAAAGTCATCAACAGTCTTACCCAGTCGTGACTCCTGTGAGCTACAATAATGACTGGCCTGATGAGACGTCCACTGCTGCAACCGTGGCACAAATGCCACAGGAGTAACCAGTCACTTTCCAATTAGAAGCAAGGCCCACTCCACAAGGTGAAGCCTATACCGGCTGGCATTATTATTGGGTCAAAAACCTATGGCTAGACACATCATCAATCCTAGGAGAGAACCTATTACTATTATTCTGCTAAGTGGACGTAGTGTTAGAGCAACTCCTGATGACATCTTATACCCGTAGATTAAGGCATTTCTCAGCCCTCATCAGAGAAGCTTCCATTTGCAGTCCATGGTAATTAACACAGACACCCACAGCTAGCAAAGTGCAGAGCATAGGAGATTACAGAATGTTCAGCTGTAAATGGAACATACACACTGCATCCTGTCCTCCAACGCCTCGGGGATCAATGTGGAAGAGGTGTTTAAAAGATTGAGGGGGCCAAAGGTGGTAGATAACTACAAAGGAACAGTGTCTTCCGGACACAGCAGGACAGCTGTGGTTAAGACCTTGTAGTAACAGTGACAAAATACACAAGACCTGTGCAAGCCCAAGCTAGACCAACTCCAGGCATGGCACAAAGCTCCACCCCTAGCCAACGGGCGACTGACAATTTTTAGAAACTTGGAGAAGAAAAATCAGTTTTCTCTAACAGCGTAGCTCCTGATAAACCAACCAACCACACTCCACTTGAAGACCACAGGTGTTTGGGCTGCACAATTGTCCTTGAAAGTGAGTTGTTTTTTTATTAAGGACACAAAGTTGGGTAGTTAAAGGAAGAAGAAGTAGATCTGGGAAGAATTGAGGGAGGGGGAGTGAATATGATTCATACACATTGCAAAATTCTCAACGAACTAGTGATAAAATATTTTTTAAGGAACAGAAGAAAAGCTGAGGACATGACCAAGTGAGGAAAGAGAACCTGAGTTTGGTCCCTAGTACCCATGTAAAAAGTCAAGGATGGCAGTAGTTATATTCTCACAGATGCGGGGCAGAAACAGTATGATCTCCAAAGCCTGCTGGCCATGCAGTCTAGCCAGTCTCATTAAACAGGCACTTTCCAGGCATAGTGAGAGATCCTGTCTCAAAAACTAAGTTCAAGAATGTTTAAAGAAGACACTCACCTTAGGCCTCTACATGTATATGAAGTCCTCATGCACACATACAAACACATACACACATTTAAAAGAAAAAAAAAAGATTAGCCAGACAATGGTGGCACACACCTTTGATGGGAGGCAGAGGCAAGCAGAACTCTGAGTTCGAGGCCAACCTGGTCTACAAAGCGAGTTCCAGCACTGTTTCACAAATTCTAACTGGTCTTAATAAAAACTCCAAGCCAGATTATCAGGGTAAAGGCTGAAAGATCAGAGAAGCAGAGCAGCCAGCCCCTAGAGTTCTTACCTCTCCCGTATCCTGAGCCTGAAAGGGAGACCTGAGCTCCTCTCTCCTCCCACCTTATATTCCTCTCTCAGCCCAGCCATATCACTTCCTGTCTCTACCTCCCTAGTGCTGGGATTAAAGGCATGAGATCCCAAGTGCTGGGATCAAAGGTGTGTGCCACCACTGCCTGGCTCTGTTTCTCTTTTAGACTGGATCAATCTTGTGAGGCCTTGAACTCACAGAGAGATCTGTCTGCCTCTGCCTCCCGGGTTCTGGGATTAAAGGTGTATGCCACCACTGCCTGGCCTCTATGGCTAACTAGTGGCTGGCTTTGCCCTCTGATCTTCAGGCAAGCTTTATTTGTTAGAGCGTAGACAAAGTATCACCACACAGGACAGCCAGGGCTACACAAAAAATCCCTGTCTCGAAAAACCAAAGCAAACAAACAAACAAAAAGATGATAGATTAGGGACAGGATGGGATGGGATGAGATAGAAGGAAGAAAAGGAGACAAGATAAGATGAGATGAGGGAGAGTGGGAGAAGATGGTGAGGGTTATCTGGTGCTGTTAGTGAGGGACATGATTTGTGCACCCAGCCTGATCAGCTGTGGGTGGTTCTAATCATTTCCTTGTAAATGATCACATGAGGTTTTCCTAAAGCCTTAGGCATGTACCTGCCATTTTACCAGTTGGCATCACCCCGGAAACAAGAACAAACCTGGACAATACTGGGGACTCCAGGTGGCACTCAGTTTCCTCTCTCCTGCCATGGCCTGTCACATTGCTCAGGGAGTCAACCAGAAGCGAAGCAAACAAGTGTGGCTTTTACGATTGTGAAAATGCACTGCCGTGAATGGAAAACAGATCCCATTATATGACCACTGCCAATGAGTCACGTGCTTTCTATCTGTAAGGAAAAGACAGCGGTATTTGTGGTAAGGACAAGGATTGGTTAACACACTTAGATTTTTTTTCAGTGTATCACTTGTCTACTAATAAGTAGGTGTGTATCTGTGAACAAAGAGAAACCTTGTTATACAGAGCAGTTAAATACATCTGCCAGTGTTTTCATTCTTAGAGGCGCTTTTCCATGTGGGTGGAATATGAGAAGGGATGGAAACGAGGGAGGATGAATTGTGCAATAAGTAACTAATGTTTCCTGTGGCTGGTTTACCACATAATTAAAGGCCATTACCCGTTCTTCTGACTTCTGAAAGTGTCCCAATCCAAGAAGCAGGGCCCTCAGCTGGCATTTAAAGGATGCCAAAAGGCCTTTCAGATTACCATCCTGCTAGAATACTCACGGTTCCTCCAAAACATTAGCATGGAACATGTGAATGCCTTAGTGCACCACCAGCTGTGGTGGTCATCTAACAGAGACAATGTCCAGAGTCCCAGGAAATAGTGGACCCTATAGGGAGAGAAGCAGCATTGTCTATACATAATGAACTCAATTCAGACTTGTGTGTCCTGAAAGACAATTGACAAATGTACATTTGTCTGATCAACTTACTAGAAAAACCTAAAATAGGCCAAGATCTGTTGAGGGAGATTTTCTTGTTGTTCTCACAGGAGTTAAAATGCCCGAGATTAGATCTCACAGGCTTACTCTGGGCTCTCCTACACTCTCTGGTGCATCTTTCTGCCAGGTAAGACCTCAGACTGTCAGCAGATGCAATCAAGTGGACCCTTCCCTGCCAGGATCCCGGTGTAAAGGCTCCCATAGCTCCCAGGAGCTCTGAAAGTGTGGCAGGAGCCTTCCACTCTAGTCACGTGATTTCACTCTTGGCAATGACCTGGAGAGATCCAAAATGACTCTTATAGTATGAAGCGGTAACAATTATAGAATTATAGGAAATGTCAACTATACTTGAGTCAGTTCAAGATAATTTTCTAGATGTGTGTGTGGCTCATAACTGTAATATCAGTACTTAAGAGGCTGTGGCAGGGGGGACCATAAGTTTGATACCAACCTGGGCTTAACAGTAAGATCCAGTCTTTAAAAAACCAAACCAACCAAACAACAACAACAAAAAAGACATTTGCCTAATGCTTGACTACTTTTTAATTAGGAGGAAATTGTAATAATAACAATAAAATTTGTTTGAACCAAATTGACTTTTTAATAATTTAGCAATAATCAAAGGAGATTTAACTTGATATCTTGACCTTTTGATATGTACACATACAACAAGATATATAAGGACTCTTTTAAAAAAGTAATGATTCTCCTGATGAAAGTTCTCTTAGGGTTTCTTGCATGCAAATAGTGGAATCCATTTTGGAAGTCTTATCAAAGGATACAATTTCTCCTAATAAATCATTCTGTCCTAAGGAGATTTTTAGGCAAGAGGTGATTGGTGGCTCAAAAGGAATTTACAGAAAACAGACAAATAATTTTTTAGAATCATCATGAATTAAAATTATCACTAGTATTTTCTTGCAAAAAAAACATTTCCTAGAGTCTTTGCTACTAACTTTCATTGTTATTATTATTATTGGTGTTATTATTATTATTATGGCACTGGGGTACAACCTAGGGCCTCGTTATACAAACCTACCACTGAGCTGCACCCCAACTACCTTCCTTTCTTTGGTAATACAATATTTTATCCCACTTTGAAACTGGAGAGCTTTCAGTGTGATCACGTCAAACATTTGAACTGTCATGCATACTTGGCATGGCATGCATACATCCATCAATGCCCTCAGGCTGTACTGGATTCTCATCATCACAGTGAATCGGCATCCAGCCTAAGGTCGGCAGGTTAGGATTGAACAACACACTCCATTACAGTTAGGTCAGAGAACAGCAGCAATTTTTCAGTCAAACAAATCAAAGTCACGAAAATTGTAACAATAGAGGTTTTTTTTTTTTTTTGTCTGTTTATAAATGTTACAAATCCTATAGATGCCATTTCTGCTGTGGGATGGTCTGTATGTCAAATTACTCTGATTGGTCAATAAATAAAACACTGATTGGCCAGTGGCTAGGCAGGAAGTACAGGCAGGACTAACAGAGAAGAGAAAAGAAAGAACAGGAAGGCGGAGGGAGACACTGCCAGCCACCGCCATGACAAGCAGCATGTGAAGATGCCGGTAAGCCACGAGCCACGTGGCAGGGTATAGATTTGTGGAAATGGATTAATTTAAGCTATAAGAACAGTTAGCAAGAAGCCTGCCATGGCCATACAGTTTGTAAGCAATATAAGTCTCTGCGTTTACTTGGTTGGGTCTGAGCGGCTGTGGGACTGGCGGGTGACAAAGGTTTGTCCTGACTGTGGGCAAGGCAGAAAAATTCTAGCTACACATTTCAGTAATGAATTAGCCATTTTTACATTTTGAGTGTTTTTTATTTTTAAGGTGAATACAGAAAACCACACTGCATAGTGTGAATAACTAAGTATGCTGTTTTTGAAAACTCAGCACAAAACACAGGCTGTTTAATTCTTCCTTCATCATGGTTAAAAAGAATCTAAAATGTCTACTATTTAAAAAAAAAGTAAGAAAGGGAGGGAGCAAGAGAGAGAGAAAGGGAAGGAGACAGAGGGAAAGAGACAGAGAGAGAAAGGAAGGGAGGGAGGGAGGGAGGGAGGGAGGGAGGGAGGAAGGGAGGGAGGGAGGGAGGGAGGGAGGGGGAAAAGGAGAGGGATGGAGAGAGGAAGACAGAGATAGAGAGAGAAAAAGGAAAGAGATAGAGGGAGGAAGGAAGGAAGGAAGGAAGGAAGGAAGGAAGGAAGGAAGGAAGGAAGGAAGGAAGGAAGGAAGGAAGGAAGGACGGGAACTTAGACAAAGCCTTGCTATTTTTGTCCAGGCTACATGCAAATTCCTGAGCACATGTGATCTGGCCTCAACCTTCTGGGTGGGGATCTATGTGCATTCTCCATCCTGCCCATCAAAAGATGCATTTTTTTTTTTTTTTGGTTTTTTTCAAGACAGGGTTTCTCTGTGTAGCTTTGCGCCTTTCCTGGAACTCACCTGATAGCCCAGGCTGGCCTCGAACTCACAGAGATCCGTCTGGCTCTGCCTCCCGAGTGCTGGGATTAAAGGCGTGCGCCACCACCACCCGGCATAAGATGCATTTTTTAAAAGATCCATTTAGCTGCTCACTCTCATCAGACACCTGGCAGTTCCTACTCTATCAGGCCAGAAGTTCCTTGAACTGAAATATTTGGTAAACAAAAATCTCTTTGATGTGCTTTCCCCCCTGTTCAGTTAATACAAATTAGAAAATAATTGGCCAGCAGGTTTAGCCTCCTCTACTCTACAGCATCCCCCTTCTGATCTTAACTTTCCTGAAGTTAGGTTATTATATGGATGTGTTGTACTTAAATTAGTGCAATGTTGTGGTTATTTTCCCTGTGTTGTTTTCCTCAGTGAGCTTCAGAGGGATGAGACAGCTGTTCATTTAGCCCGAGAAAGGGTAGGATTTTTTTTTTCAAATTAAGTGTTGAACTGTACAATCACTACTGCCGGAAAATGTCTATATGTCCAAAAAGTATTTTACAAGTTTCTTAATATCTTTATCCTCCTTGTACTGAGATGCATCAGAGAAAGTGATAATCATATTAAAATTGCTGGCATTAAAGCCACAACATAAGTTTATAGGTGATTTTCAAATAAATATTTTTGTGGCTAGAAATTAGATAACTGTTGCTGTAAACCTTGTGTGAGACCAAAATAAAAACACTATACCTTGCAAGTTAATGGGAGACCAAACAAGAAAAATATGCCTTGCAGGTTAAGGGTTCTGTTTGCAGATAAGACAGTTCAGAATAAGTTTCTGTTTGTCTTATGTTAAGTCTTGCAAGTTAAGGTTTCTATTTGTATTTAAGAAGAGGTTCCTGTTTGTCCTGTGCAGGTTAAGGTTTCTGTTTGTAGTTAAAAGAGTAAGTCCCTGTTTGTCCTGTGTTAAGTCCTTGCAAAATAAGGTTTCTATTTGTAATTAAGAATAAGTTCCTGTCCTGGCAGAGAAGACACACACCTTTAATCCCAGGACTTGAGAGGCAGAGACAGGTGGATCTCTGTATGTTTCGAGGCCAACCTGTTCTACAAGGCTAGTTCCAGGAGAGACAGGACTGCTACATAAAGAAACCCTCTCAAAAAGAAAAAAAGAAAAGAAAAAAGTTCCCGTTTCTTAGATCTGATGTAAACTGCTTGCAACTCCATCCACATGATGTATATTCTTAGCCTTGTTCCTTCCCTTTCATTGTATTTTTCTAACAATGTATAACAGCCGACTCTCTCACGCACCCCTGTGAACACCTTCTCTCTCCTCTAAAAGGGACTTGAAGAGGCCAGCAGGAGCCATTCTCTCAAGTCCTGACTTAGGGTGGGGTAGCCCGCTGGCCAGTCTCAGGTGTGCCCCAATACAGCTTGCTTTGATTGGACAATCATAGACTTGGTCTTTTCTTCTTGGAGTCTCAGTTTAACACTTTCCTTGGGGGAAAGATACTTCTGATAGAGATGTAAATTTTTCAAATCAAAGTGACTTATTTCCTACATTTTAATTCTTTTTCTTAGCTTCTCGTCAGCAACTAATTCACCCTTCTGAGCTGAAAAATCTTGAGTTCTGAAAAGGACAGCCAAGTTGAATGTTGACCAACGGGAAAGGACCAGGATGTTAAAAAAAAACAAAGAAACAACGAAGACCTTCCAACACCTAATTAATTGAGCTCCTTCTTCAATATGAACCATGTAACCTTGTGTGTACTTCAGATATCTAAAAGACAAACAGTGTAAGTGTATTCAAACCTGCAGCCTCATGTCAAATACAGGAGACATACATTAATCAAATAATTACTCAGAGTCCATTAACACAACATTTTTGAAATGAAACAATTTTAAGAATGAAAGACAAACTAGTGACTGGCAGAGGTTAGTAGAAGGATGAAATAGAATTATAAAATATCAACGGAGGAATTGCTCAATATTTTGACTGGTAGGTACTAACACCTAATAAAGTTACATAATAAAGTCACAAAATTAGACATGCACATAAATCAGTGTCACTAAAACTAGAAATGTCTAGATAAAACCAGAAGATTCTATTAACGTCAATGTGATAATAAATTACAGTTCTACAAGATTCTGCCATTAAGGGAGACTGGGAGATCCACATACATAGAAGACAGGGAGGGCTGGGGCAGGATAGGAATGGCCTAGGGACTGGCAGTAGTCAGAGTGCATTGTATAACTGTATGAAACTATCAAGGAACGAATTTAATTTCTAATAAGTAAAATCATCCCATATTGTATGTTAAACTGCATTAGAATCCATAACTACCTCAACAAGTACTTTCAAACAAAAAGGAATACAAAGAAAATTTTCTAACCACAATATCTGCTGTCTTTTGCACTGGTATTGTTCTAAGCAAAATGGAGAGGAGGCATGCTCATTGGAGAATAAGCATTTTGTTGCTCATAGGCTAACAAAGCTGTGTCAACAAACTATCCTTCCACATAGTGTGGGAAAAGGGACTTTAAGCAGACAGTCAATGAATCTATTATTTTCCAATAATAAGCCTGTAGCCAATTTACTATATGAAAACCACAACCATTAATTTTTCCCAACCCCAGTTCTTTTGGCAACCCAGTTTTGAGGAACATGCAAGTCAGGACTTCCATCTGGACAGGAATTTGCAAAGCTCTCTTTAACTAGCCCAACAGAACCGAGACTTTGCTTCCTGCCAAATGACAGTCATGTGAGGAACTAATGTGAACCTTAGGTTGACCTAAGAGTTCAATAGCTGAGTAAGCTGTGTCTTTACCCTCCTCACAGCTCTTCAGAGAAATTTGCCTCCTTTCCCCAGCTTCTGCACAGTTCTTCATGGCAGCAAGCAGGTTACAGTTTGCAAATCCCTAACTTGCTCTAAGGTAGGCACACTATTACCAATTTGATTTAGCATTTTTCCTTCTGTATTATGAAGTGTTTTAATAGGAAATGGCTTGAATAAAGTGATGCCTACCATATCTTTAAACATATTGTTTTGTTTTAATTTTTGAGACAAGGTTCCTCTGTGAGTAGTCCCAGCTGTCCTAGAACTCACTTTGTAGACCAGACTGGCATTAAACTCAGAGATCCTTCAGTCTCTGCCTCCCACCACCATACCCAGCTTACTACACACCTTGTATAATGGTTGCCATGTGAAATCTCTTTTTCTCTCCATTATTTTGGGGAAATTAATGTCATTTTAACTGTCTGTGGTGACACATGTCTGTCATCTCAACACTCTGGAGACTGAGGCAGCAGGATCAATGATAAATTCCGGGAAGGCTTGTGCTAAAGACTCTGCTCCCATACAAAAGATTTCTTCAGATACGAAAGTGGGATTCCTTAGATTCATTCATGAGAAAGATATATCCTGACATGGTTTGTTTTTGCTGTAATTAGGATGAAAGTTTTGTTGTCATTTACTGCTTTAACCGAGATATAATTGTCCTTCCCAACCATTTTACAACTTTATAATTTTTTAAAATTTTTATCTGAGTTTTGGTCTAATTAAGAACATTTTAACTCTAATAATTGAATTATAAATGCATTTGTGTACTACCACATTTTAAGTACTTCGGTTCTTTTAAAAGAAATAATGAGCCTGGCAGTGGTGGCACAAGCCTTTAATCCCAGCACTCGGGAGGCAGAGGCAGGCCGATCTCTGTGAGTTCGAGGCCAGCCTGGTCTACAAAGTGAGTTCCAGGAAAGGCTCAAAACTACAAAGAGAAACCCTGTCTCAAAAAACCAAAAAAAAAAAAGAAAAAAGAAAAAGAAAAAGAAATAATGAACCACACACTTAGTGGGAGCAGCACCAGCGAAAGGCACGTGAACGGTTACATCATGAGCTTTGTATTTTTCATTTGCTTAAAAACTGAAAACTTGGAATACTTCATTCCCCACTGGAAATCGTTCACATACTTCTTACAATTTAAAGTAAGCGGATGACTTGGATCTGAATTTCAACCACCAAGCATAACTCTTGCAGCAGACCTAAGAACCAGGTTCTGTCATAGAGCCTCTGTTACTTGTCGGCATTATTTACCGGGCGCCAGAAAACATGAGGTACAA
Organism: Peromyscus maniculatus bairdii; assembly: GCF_049852395.1. Lineage (NCBI taxonomy): Eukaryota > Metazoa > Chordata > Mammalia > Rodentia > Cricetidae > Peromyscus > Peromyscus maniculatus. The sequence goes on along the minus strand of NC_134864.1, from coordinate 66,336,890 downwards.
CGGAATCCACTGTGAGGTTTTTTGAGGGAAGAGAAAAAGTGCAGGTGAGTAGGCCTACCGAAAAGAAAAGTGCAGGGCAAAGGGTGGGAGTGGGGTGTGGGGGGGGTGATACCTCTGGCAAGAGGGAGAGAGAGCAGGGAGAGGGTAGAGCCTGCTTTTATAGGTCACCTCATGCATGCGTGTATGGGTTTGTGTAGCTACACCACGCATGTGCATAGGTTACGTGATCACACTGCGTGCAGATTATGCGACCACACTGCAAATAGATTAGGTAGGACATACGGCCCTGGAGTGACTAAGCATTTTGCCTGACTGCTGACAGCGCGTGTGCAAGTCATGTGACTCCAGAAGTGGCCAGGGACAATAACAGCCTCTAAATGGCTAAATACAAAAGAAATGACTCCGGGATATGCATATTTCCACTTCAATATCTATAAAATTTGTGGTCATGGAAAATATATTCATTAATTAATTAAAATTTTATTTTGTTTAGCTGGTTTGTTTAGATGTCACCATAATAGCTCCTCTAGCTCCTCAAATATCCTAACTTCATGATGACAAGGGCCTCCTGGACATAACCCGGTCCAGCTTCTGGCCTTTCTCCATCTTTGTCCTTAGTCTTTTTCCTCCTCGGTGTAGCTACGTTAACTTTCTGTTCCTCAAATGCCCTTCTAGGCTGTCCTGTTATTTTAGCTTTTGCCTGGCATAGCTCTTATTTATCTTTAGGTCTTTGCTGTCTTTGAACACTTCCTTTGCCCGGTGTGAGCCATCTATGTATATATGGAATAAGAGGGCAATATGTTGTAAAAACAATTGAAATACCATTGCCTCACATTTTCAAAATGCTACCCTGGTTGTTTCTGCTTCTTAGACAATCTCCCTAAGCTGGACTGCAAGCTCCGTGAGGCTGGGAGACGTGTCAACATAGCAAATGCTATTTGTTAAATGGATGGCCAATCAAACTGTGCTTTCCTAATCAATCTCTTCGATGAAATGTCCTGCTAACACGTATGCTGGATGCCCCCCTGTGTACACTTACGTCCCTCTGTGAGCACAGGTGCACTCTGCTGCAACTGCCTGGCTTTGGGTCCCCACATCAGCCCTCCAGCCGGGCTTCGCCTGTTCCTACAGTGGGAAGTAACATGCGGTTCCCTGGTTTTAAGGTAAATTATTCTCTTCAAATAAGAAAAGATCACACAGCGAATACATTGCCCTGTTCGGAACTAGGTCTGTGGGCTTCACTGAGAGATTCTTGATGAGGAAATCCATTGTCTAATCTTCATGTAACAAAGCATTGATTTTTGAAAGTTTATAGTCCAAAACACAGATTCCTCAAATTTGGCAGTAAGACAAGTCTAACCAGTTAATTATCTCACTCCCAAGGAATGTCTTCTGTGTCTGCCACTGTCCTTATGATTCTTCCTGCAACTTTGAAACCAAGAGTTTTCACAATCAGCCTGATTTTCCTTCTCAAGGTGACTTTAAATATTTGCAAGAAAGGGTGTAATTGTGAGAGCCGGGGTTGTTTGTTTCTGAACAAAGTCCTTCTCATTTTTGCTGAACCATGCTATGATTGCTTTCCCCCAGCTGAAATATGTTTATATATCTAGTGAAAACAGAAACATCCACTGTAATCAGTTCTGCAGGACAGGAAGGAAGCATTGGCTCTTCCTCCATAAAAGGAAGTTGGCTCGTGGGAACATATACCAACAAGCACTGAGTCTCTCTTGGACTCCTGTTTCTTACAGAAGGTTCAACTGTTAAGAAAGAACCACTCAGTATTTTTTACAAGTACTATCTTAACTTCATTACATCTAATCAGTAAGTTCAGTGAATCAAATTTTTATAGATATGTGTTTTATACTTGAACTTTTTAGTAAGGAAACAATGACTATTCTTTTTAATGTCTTAAAAACTACACAACTTCTCAAATACTTTTACTTTTTAGTTTTTATTTTGTGTGCATGGATGTTTTGCCTACATGTATATCTGTGCCCCATGTGCATGCCTGGCTCCCTCACAGGCCAGAATACAGTAGTGAGCTGCCACATGGGTGCCTGGGTCCTCTGCAAAAACAAGTGTGCTTACCTGCCACCCCATCTCTCCAGTCACATATTTTTCCCCAAATATTTGTACTAATACAGGCAACTGCTTAAGCAAATACATCACTTTTATCCAACATCTTCAAATCTTCAAAGATTGTCCAAAGTTGTAAGATCAGAACATTCAAATCACTGAGCCCAAATCTTAGGTTAATTCCAGGATCCTGTGACCTGGCTACCTTAAAAGCCAGTATGGTGAAAGGAGAGGAGGTATCTGGTGAGTACAGGATTTAGAAAGTTAATAGTGAGGGGGAAGGAAACACACAGCAGGTGTTTAAACCAAGCCCTTGACTGTCTTGGGCTACAGATCCAAGGAGACCCGAGACAAGTATCCTATTAGCTTTCCCTAGTTGTGGGAGCAGTTTGCTGGAGAGTTAGCTCCAGCATAGAATGGTCTGGGTACCTTCTGGGGGATGCCTGCTGCATACATCTATTAAGGGGATTATCTGGCCTTTAGCTGTGTTTTAAGCCTCTTAAGCATCTATTACATGGCACAGAGTAAGAGGCTAAAGTTTTATTTTGTAAAATGACTAAATAAATGAATGCTTAGGATACTTCAGTTGTGATACCATAGTGTCCTCAGAGGACCTGGGATGCACAAATCTTCAGTGACATGTCAGCTGACATGGCTTAGATTTTGAGCAACATTCAGTATTCTATTAATACTTCTGAACACAAACAAACATAAGGAGAACACTAATTCCCTAATAGAAGATGCAATAAGAAAGATGTTTCCTTTGCAGTACAGCTAAAAGAACAGCACTCAGCATTTTAAGTAGCCCAGAGAGCTACTTCTGCTTTCTTTGCATTCGCTAATTCCCATGTTTCTCATGGCACAGACCTCTGTGCTCATCCCACAGCAGGAAGTTCACCTTCCAGCTAGGCCCAGCGCTTCCCTCTTTGGCAATTTTCTGTTCCAGCTTCTTCTACACCATGCTGACCCTTCTTTCACCTCGACCGAATTCATTAAAGCTCCCTTCACCTTGACTGCTAGAACCAATATGTGTTGGCCTTTATAAACTCCTGAAACTTGACAAGAAATAGTAGAATATTTAATTATACAGAAGCAATTCTCAACATATGAGTGGCAAGCCCTTCGGCAAACTCTATCTCCAAAAATATTTACATTACAATTTATAACAGTAGCAAAACTACAGTTATGAAGTAGCAACAAAATTAATTTTATGGTTGGGGGTCATCACAACATAAGGAACTATATTAAAGGGTTGGTGTCACAGCATTAGGAAGGTTGAGAACCACTGTTACTCAGCAACATTTTACAAATTAACAACAACAAAAACCCACCAGAGTTTAGAAGCCATGTAACTGTGCTTGGCATGGGGAACCCGGAGCTGCTGTTAGTGGTAAGTAAGTGGACTCATTAGGCCAGTAGATGTGGTATAAGTAGGTGATGGCACATCGGTAATTGCTAACCACACTAAGACAAGAAATAATGAAGTCAAAGGGGACACACTGAATGAGAACATGGATGCCAAGTAAATCCTGGGTGAGAAGCAAGAGTGAGAGAAAGTAATAAAAGAACAATACAAAAGAGTGAAATGAGAATTTTGACAAAGTGGCATGAGACATGAAAGAAACCAAGAAGGAAAAGGAAATAAACAAATCAACAACAACAAAAACCAACAGTGATGGTTTTATAGAAAGGTCAGGAAGGAAGGGCCCAGAAGCAGACTCCAGAGTTGCAAGGTTGCAGTCACTGGTAACCCAGTAAGTCCAGTCCTCTTGAACAGTTCTTTGCTTTTTTCTTCTCTTTATTTTCCCTCTCCTATCCTTTTCTTTCTTTCTTTATATTTGTTTGTTTGTTTGTTTGTTTGAAGATAGGGTCTCAGGGATTTGCAACCTTAGGCAATCATGCTACCAACGGAGTTGCATTCTCAGTGATGCCTGTGAGGGCATTTTCTGAGAGATATGGATATGAAGTCAAATTGCAGAAGTGATTAGGAAGTTAAAAGCGTGAACACGAACAAACATGACATGATGTTTGCTGTGAAAGAAAGAAGAGAGATTGAGGTGACGGCGGCATGGGTTCGTTTTGTTGTCCTTTTTGGTTTGTGGTGGGACCTTGCTGTGTAGCCTCATGCTGGTCTCAAACTCTTAATCTTCCTGCCTCAGCCTCCCGAGCGCTGGGGTCACAGGTGTGTGCTGCCAGGCTCTGTATGAGAACCAATTCCTTCAGTCCTTTAAAAAATGTATTTTTAATCTTTGGATCATTTTTGAGAGGAATGAGGTAAGACCAGAGTAAAAAGACAAGTAATTGAACAAATATTAAAGGGGGAAGGAAAGAAATGGGCTCTGTCAGAGCTGTGAGGCAATGCTGTGTACCTAGAACAAGAAGATGAGCAGGATAAGTAGTTAAAAGAAATGTGGAAACCATCCCACTAACGACAATGAACGGACGTTATGAAGAAGTAATGAAATGCCAGGAAGTGCTAAGTACTTACATGGAAAGTGAGAATTATCACAAATTCCTCAGTTTTCTAGATAAAACTCAGATTCAGCAGTCATGCTCACTGTGGCTGTTAACATCAAACTTTCAGAGTCAGGTCTGGCGGTGCACACCTCTGCTCTTGGACAGTCAGGTCTGGCAGTGCACACCTCTGCTCTTGGACAGTCAGGTCTGGTGGTGCACACCTCTGCTCTTGGACAGTCAGGTCTGGTGGTGCACACCTCTGCTCTTGGACAGTCAGGTCTGGCGGTGCACACCTCTGCTCTTCACAGCCTGGTCTGGCGGTGCACACCTGTAACCCTAGAGTCAGCTTAGAATGCTTTCTTTGGTTTCCGAACATAGATCACGTTCCAAAAGGAACAGTTTTCTTTTCTTTTTTAAATTTATTTTAAACCCTATTATATAAAAAAAAAAGCTAAAATAAGAAAAAAAAATCACACACCCAAACTCCTACAAGGAACACTTCTCAAAAGTTATGAAAGCTTTTGCCACACAGCTGAGATGCAAGAATGAAAACCATTCTAGGCAGCCTTTGGCCCCAGCGCCCTCCGTGGGATGTCGCTGGGTGGTCTGTGGTGGATGACTCTCTTTCGGGGTATCTGTAGGAAAGCTGGTAAAGACTGCAGATGTGGCCAACTCGAGTGTGGCTTTTGTGCATAAGTCCTGCACCGAGTGAGGAGTCAGGCCGTGCTTCTCAAATGTGTGTGGTTCTGATGTTCTCTTTGGTTGTCTCCACAGCACCTACAGAAACATGCAAGTTGGCAGGAGGCAGATGTCAAAACAAACAGTACTGGCCAAGAAGACCGAACCCCAGGGGAGGAAAGGCGTGATGGCAGAGTTCACTCCTTGTAAGTTAGGAAGACTAAGGCAATGGACAACAGAGGCATCAAGAACAAAGTTCGGAAGCTACTGAGCATGTTCTCCTGGAAGTGTCTCCCTGAACAGCACCGACCACTACTACCAACGCTGGCATTCCAGCACAAAACAGCCACCTTGGAAGGATGGCTCCAGCTCAGTGGGTTCCAACCTAGAAACCACTGGACAGAAGAATCAGAATCGACCTGTCCCAAAGAAGCTGTTTCAAGGCATCTGGCAAGAAAAAACAAAACAAAACAAACACACAAACAAAAACCACAAAGTGCAGCAAACAAAAAAATGAAAGCAAACAAAAAAATCTCTTAAATTATTCACTGTCGGTTGGCAGTGGTGGTGGTGGTGGTGGTGGTGGCACACGCCTTTAATCCCAGCACTTGGGAGACAGAGGCAGGTGGGTCTCTGTGAGTTCAAGGCCAGTGTAGTCTACAAAGCAGATATCAGGACAGTCAGGGCTACACAGAGAAACCTTGTCTCCAAAAATCACACACACACACACACACACACACACACACACACATACACACACACACAAAGTTATTCACTGTCCTTTGTATTTTAAACATTACTCGTTATTGACATAGTGCATTTTATTGTAAGGCAAGTGCCCTTAACTTTCCCTACTGTGTATTTCAGAGTGACTTGCCCAAGAGAAAAATAATCCGTCTAAAACTGCGGTGTCTGAAGTCTTCACTAATTCTGTTCCTTCTACAGGATGGTCTGATGAGGCGTCATCTCAGCCATGCTACCAAGTTATTTGTACTACACTTATATTGCAGGCACAGTGCTAGGCATAACAAATCCTCTCTGCTTCTGTGTGGGAAGCCACTCGCTTTCTGTTTAGATCCCTTCTCCAAGGAGAGTCCAGGTCTTCTGGAGGCTCAGCAAACGCACCCTCAGAGCATACTCTTGAGTGCCCCTCATTCTCCTTCTCCGAACTCTGAGCAGTCATAGTCTCGTGTATGGACCCACTCATAAAGGCCTCGCTGCCCCGTGCAGTTTGTTACAACGACTGGATGTTTCACCCAAGTGTCTGTCATTCTAGCATGTGTCTCATTTCTGGAGAGCACCTGGACTTTCAGGTACAAACGGAGTTGGGGTGATGTACTTTCCAAACTTTATCATGGCCTCATAGAAGACTGGATTTATTCTTTACTCATTTACTTTATTACTCAAAGTGCATCCACAGTGAAAAACAAATTTATGCTTAAAAGTCGGACTGAAGTCATTGTTCTGTTTTTGAGTACAGGATGAGAAACTGCCTCTATATTATTCTTTAAGTTTGGGGCAGGAAATGTTTAAACAGCACTTTTTCACAGTAAGGACATTTCTGAGAGGGAAGTTCTGCACATGCACGGCACTGAGCAGGAAGGAGGGAGGCTTCAGGATTGTGGCTTCCTTCACACAGAGCTTTAGGCTGCAGTGACTTTAGGTAAGGTGTCCTGACGGCACTTTCTGGACAGGTGATAAGAGGCTATACCCTTCTGAATTATTTTACTTTTAATCCAGTACAACAGACAGAAAGCAGAGGTCCCAAGCCCCCCAGCAGTTAACATTCCTAGGGAAATCTCCCATCTATAAACCAGCCTGGGCTAGTCCTCAAATACTGTGCATGAAAAACAAAACAGCATCCAAGCAGGATGAGGCAGGTGAGGAGACCGAGAATCAGAGCCAGAAGCATGGCTAGAAGATAAATGCCTGGTAGAAGCTATCTTTCCAGACAATGCCAAGAACCCACAGTGGAAGCCTGCAGCTGTCTCTTCAAGTCTTGCTATCTCAAGAAAAGATGTAATGAAGAAATAAGAGCAATTCATAATTAGCACTTCAGCAGTTGTTTACAAAGTACTTCAAGGAGCTTGAAAGCAGTTCTTTTAAGCCTCAAGTGTTTGGGTGTGCTATTAGTATATGTTGTAAAGAGCATGACTTATTAAGCAAATGTAAATACTAGTCTGAGCCAATTATGACTAGCTTTTAAAATGCTGCTGTCCAAACCAGCAGCCTTTATTGATGTATTTGCACATGCTACTAATTTAGAATGTAAAGTTAAACTTAAAGGCAGAGACCTATTTCTTTTCACAAGGCTTCATCAGTTATTAATTAGGGACTTATGCATTCTTATGAAGTGTGTATGTGTGTGTGTGTGTGTGTGTGTGTGTGTGTGTGTGTGTGTGTGGTGTTGCATTTTAAAGCAATAAGAAAGCTTTAAATAAATTACAAAGAGTGGCAGACTTCTCTGCCAATTAGCAGAGCATTCTCAGTTCAAAAGCATTCCAGCATGGAGAGTCAGCCATGAGCAGGTGTCTCGGCTGGCAATGCAGTGCACTCCAGCTTAGGAATCCCCACTCTAACCCGGGAACAAATCAGGACCATCTTAAAATCCACAGATACAAAAGATGTCTGTATTTAAGACCAGTAAGGAACAGTTTGATTTCAGGGAGAGCAGAAGAAAAATGGAGATGCAGTCTGTGAGAAAAAAATTTCCCTTCGGTTACCTCCAAACTAATTAGCGGAGAGAAGACTAAAATAAATGTCCCCATGGAAAGGAGCACAAGTGATTTCTAAAGTATCATTGTGTGCTGTCTAGACCACTAGAACTTAGTGGTGTCGAAGATATCTTTCAAACACTCTGAATGAGAATCACCAGGTAGAAACTAGGCATCAGAGACTGGAAACATGGGTAGGATGTTTCTACCAAAACTGAATGATGAAATACATACTAAGCTGAGGATTTCCAATCCTACAATAAACCATTATTCCCAACCCAAGAATGAATGTGCTAAGAAAAGCCTAAATGTATAAAATTACTGTTGAACCTCCTCTTCCTATCAAGACCCTTCAGGATACTCTTGAGCCTTAGCTGTTAAGGATGATTTTGAATGAGGTATTATCTTTGTTCAGTGTCTGTCCACTATCCTGTATATGGGAAGCATAAATCAAGAAAAAGAATTTTTCCTGCCTCAAACAGCAAATAAATGACAGTTTCTAATGGAAATCAAGCATCTTTATCTGAATACTACGAACACCAGTGATCATTTGACATTTGACTTTTTTTTTTTTTTTTTTTGAGACAGGTTCTCCCTATACATCCGTGTAGATCAGGCTATTCCTGAACTCACAGGGAGCCCCTTAGAATTAAAGGTGTACACTGCCACACCTGGCCCAGTTTTTAGTTATTAGTATGATTTCTTGTGTTTATTTGACTGTAGGTACCATTGTGATTGGCATTTTATGAATGCAAAACAGGGTAGCCATAGCTTCAAGGTCAGACAGGACCAGTGAATAAAGAAACCAAAGTGAAATTCAACCTATCCCAGTAGTTATCTCTGCATTTTTTTTTTTTAGCTTCTTTTGTTTAAACAAGGTCTGTGTAGCCTACCCTGGTCTTAAACCTTCTGAGTGCTGGGATCACAAATGTGTGCTACCAAGAACCATTTCAGTCCATGTCCATTCCAGTCAAGACCGGCATTTTAACCACTATATTCCCACCTATAGTTACCTACCAACTTCTCCATGGTAACAGTTTGGTAAAATTAAATACCACAATAATGTACTTGTCTAGAAAGTGTTCTTCCAGGCTGAAGCTGAACAGTCTGCAAACAAGAGCTACCCTGAGAGGTTCTTCCTCACTATCCACAATTCTTGTCATTATTATGGCTTTTGGGTTTAGGGTTCCTAACCTCGTCAGCATTCACATTAACTATATTCATATATTTTCTCCTTACACACAGCCATCTGTGTTACAGAAACTTAAAATCATATTTCAGCCACCCGTCTGCTGCTTGTGTGATATTCTACCCAAATGGTCTGGAAGTTTAAAACCTTTGCTGGTAGCTCATTCCATTTTTGCACAGCTTTAAATGTGAGAAATGTCTTCCTCGAATTGAGATTAAAACTGACCCTGGTCACCCTTTCCTTTCTTTAGCTATAACTTTTAAACATCATGTGGTTCTTCTCATTCTGAGCACTTAATAAAAATGATGGATTGCCTTTCTCCAGGAAAAATGTAGGCAAAGCACAGAAGTTTTATAAACAATTTCTAGGGAATTGTGGATACCCAGAAGCCTGTGAATTGTCTGTGAACCTTAGGTATAAAAATGCTTCCAATAACGGTCCTTTCAGAGCTGTAAGGAAGGTGTCTTTCTTTTCTGTATCTTGTCCAGTGATGTGGACTTCTGTGTTCTCCCACTGGGCTGGGAATCTGGCCACTCATTTAAGCCGATGGAGACTTCTCTGATTCCCAGGTCTATGATCTGACCCTCCTTCAAGTTGCTTTGAGGTCCATCAGCATGTTTACTATGGCCACGGGCAAGGATGGCAGGACCAGGAAACAGCTGGAAACAACTCTGCAGCCAGCAAGCTGTCATCAGAATACGGGGACTCTGTGCAGGGGACTCTGTGAGGGGGGGGGGACACGACGGGGGGGGGGGGGGGGTGGACACGACTCTGTGCAGGGGACTCTGCAGCCACCACTTTCCCCCCTACAGATTGTATCCTGAAATAAAGCACAGGAAAACATCAGGAAATATGTGTATGAATCAGAATTTATCACATCTTGTTCATTTTACCCAACAAAAGGGAACTGCTTTTGTTTTGAATTCTTCTGTACTGGGTTAGTTCAGGTGCTAACTCGGGGAGTATGAGGACACATGACAGCCACATGGTAGGGGACTAAGCAGAAACTGCAAAATTTCCCTTTAGAGTTTCGCGTGTGACCTTAGGAAGCACACAAGCCATTCCAAGTCTCAAGACCCCCCACAGTTCTAGCCCTCTTCAACAAACAGCTCTTACCCAATATCTGCCTCCTTGGTTGAAGAATTCTCAAAACTGCTGGCTAAAGCACTATGCTTAGCATCAGCGTGTCATGGCTCAATTTAAGTGCTCTCTGGTCAACTTTCCTACACTTTGTGAATAACTTACTGCTAACGTTAGAGTTCTGTAACAACTTTACACTGACCTTGTCCATATCGTTGGGGGACTTTATGAATTAGGTTATATCCCTTCTAATGTTTCTCGTTTCATGATAAGAGTTTTAATTTAAGAGGCAACATTGTAAATTAGAAAAAAAAATGAAAAAGATTTGTCAGAGGATTCTGTTATTAACTATCCAAGTGACGAGGAACAACTCAGCTATCCTTTCTGAGCCTCTTTACATGGTGGTGTAGCTCCCCTAAGGTCTCCCAGTTTTCAAGATCCTGTTATTATGATTTGATTAGTCTGCTTCCGTTCTGTGACTTAAGCTTCCAGACAAGAAGCATGATTTTTAATGCATAAGACCTGTCATTGCATAGTTTAGTTTTCCTCAAGGAATGAGGCAAAGCAGATCCTAGAAAAGAATCCCCAGTTCAGCAGCTCCTAACACGGTTTCACATTAGAAACACTAAGAGGATTTTCAAAACTGCTTTCCTCAAATGTTCTGATTTGTGAATGAGGAATGAATGGGATGGAGGATGTTGACCACTGGGACTACAGTAGTTTCTTTAGATGCCCACAGCTGCTCTAACCTACAGTCCACAAGTTTGTCGGCCTACAAGAATCACCTGTTGAGTTTTCAAACCCACCAGTGCCTCAGCCCACCTGCAGACTCAGGCTGGGAGACCCAGGCTTTCATGTATTTTGGCACTCTCCAGACGATTTTGATGAGCATTCGGGGCTGAGACCCACCCCTCTGAGTCTACCTTCCTGGTTCTATCTAGTTGATCATCTGACCCTCTCAGCCAGCACTGGCCACTTAGCAAATGACAAATCCTTGGACCTTAATGCAAGGTACAGTTCTGCCTCCATTAGATCAACCTGGTGCCAACTTCCTACTTTTTTCCATCTAGGGCCACAACCCTCCAACCTTGTCAATTACCAGTGTTCCCTGTTCTGTGTCTTTATCTCGTCAGTGTAGCCCCATTCTTTCTGTCATTTCCTGTCTACTACATTCATCCACTCTTCCTAACATTTTGCATGCCTTTGTCAACTACTCCAATTTTCTTCTGTATTCTGGGTTATCCAAATCAAAAATTCTCCGTACAACTAATAAATAAATAAATAAATAAATAAATAAATAAATAAATAAAAGTGATATTAAGCTAAAAGAATGCTATGGATTGCCACCAGGCAACCCAATGATAGATGTGTATAATAAGAGAATTGAAATGTACATTGAAGTGATCTGTAAAACTGTGATCCCCTTTTCCATAAAAGGTCAGCTGTAACTTGGATAACATTAAAATGGTGATTATAATCATATTGTCTCAATATGGAATATGAAGTACTAAAAAAGTTGTTCAAAGAAAAATTAAAGGTTAATATTTCATAGTAATTATAAAAACAAAATTCTAATGAGATTTAGAAGATAAAAATACATAGATTCATTGAAGGTTTAGATAACTAAATATTGACTGAGATAAATAAATTTTTCCTATTATATATGTATACATATATACATATACATATGGAGAACTTTACAACTGTGTCAAGTATTTTCCTATGCACGGTACTATTCACGTTGTTCTGAGAACAGTCTGAACACTGGGCAGCGTTATGAAGGCAGCTATTGCCTTCTTCACAAATACTTCCATGAGAAGCTCTCCAAAGTGTGAAAGTGGCGAGACCTTTGCCCCAGTGTGATTTATATCAATAAGACTGCAGGCAGATTTATCATGAGACTAATAAAGCTTTTGGGTTTAGTCTCCTTTCTTGCAAGGATTCTTTCCAAAACCTGAAGAGAGATCCCACTGACAGATTCCACATGTGTTTTTATCAAAATGTATTTTTAGCAAAAGCAAATTATGGCAATTTATTGTAATTTCATTTTTTATTCTAAATATTTAGCTTTGTATATGTTATGCGTTGGTAATTCTGTATTTTGGAAAATAGATCCACTCTTTGCTCCCTTTAAGGCAGGATGTCCTGCTTCCACTGTAATCCATTGATGGCCTCCTTCGAGAAAATGTGCTTCTGGGAAGAGAAGCCGAGGTTGACAGGGTTTCTCTGTGTAACAGCCTTGATTGTCCTGGAACTCTCTTTGTAGACCAGGCTGGCCTCGAATTCATGGAGATCCACCTGCCTCTACCTCCCGAATGCTGGGATTAAAAGCATAAAGCGTGAACCACCACTGCCCAGCCAAACTTTCTTCAAAAGATGAGTTTAATCAGCATCTTCCAGACACCTCAGGACTGACGCACACCTGAACTCATAGTGTCTGCAGGGGAACACCGGTTCAAGCCAGCTGCGGTCCCCGCTAGCTGGGGTCCCCGCGCTGAGAGTGGGACGCGGACATGAGCTCCCATCCCTAAGGAAAAGGAAAAATGAGTTTTCTCCAGCCGAGTCTCCCCAGGTTACAAACCACACTGCAGGGTCAGCCCTGTGCCCAGCAGCGGACGGCCAGCACAAAATGAACACAATGGTATTTTTGTAGACTTTTGTCTCATTGATTTGTCCGAGCTTTTTTCCTTTTTGTCCTATTGGTCTTTTGCTTGTGTTTCATCGTTTTCAGTTTTGTGTTTTTATGGGTTTTCATTGTATGTGTGCTTCTTGTTTTTTCTTTTCTTTTCTTTTCTTTTCTTTTCTTTTCTTTTCTTTTCTTTTCTTTTCTTTTCTTTTCTTTTCTTTTCTTTTTGTGTTCTGGTTTGTTTGTTTGCTGTTTGTTTTCTAAAGAAAGAAAGGGCACAGAATTGCGTAGGTGGGAAGGTTGCGAGGATGGGGAAAGGGAAACCGTGGTCAGAATACATGGTATGGAAAAGAATATTCAATAAAAATATTAAAAAGGAAGTTAATGAGCAAGATGAGTTTAATAATAATTATACATATTCGTGGCCTACAATCTAGTATATGGAAAATGCAGTTTGGAACGATGGACTCCGCGTACCTTGTGGCGACCACAGTATTGTGCAAACAATCTTTGTCCAGTCGTGCTTGCTCCTCCTCTTCCTCAACCTCAGAGAGATTGGAAACTCAGCTTCTCTGCTGGAATGTTAACCTTTACCCTGTGGGTGACCCCTTGTCCCCTCGCCTGTCTCCTCCACATTGAACCTGTCAATTTAGTCTTCCCCTCCTCTCCTCTCCTCCCCTCCCAGGACCTCTCTGGCTGCCTTTGAGCGCACTCAGCACTTTTAGCCCTTAGGGTCTCCTTCTGTAGTTTCTCTTTTGTAAATTTCCATGTCTTTAACCAAAGAGAAAACAGAGCAAACACTGAATATGCCTTTTATCTGGAGTTGCTCCAGCGCACAGGCCCTCGAGTGAAGGCAGAGGTTTGCGGCAACTGAGCCTGAGCCAGCCCTGAGGAAGTCCACCGCTTTCCCAAGGAGCAGAACTGTCAAAATAGACAGTGGGAAACATAAAAAGACGAAGAGCAGCATCAGTTTTTCCTCCCACAGCCCTGGAATTCCGACTCCAGCTGCACCAGCAGAAGGGCCGGCTGGGGACCTGGGTGGGGAGCACTTTCCAGGGTCTGACTTCAGAGTTCAGTGTGAAGACGCCTCTGATGGCCCAGTCAGCAGGAAAAGCGAAACCTGCCTTCTGCAAAGATTTTAATAATTCAAAGTGGAGCTGAAACTGCCCTTAAGTTTTTAACATTTATTGTCTAAGACAATGTAATTAGTGGGCTATCTCAGTCCTGGAGTGTTTTGGTTATCATAGTTTTTCTGGATTAATAATGCTAAATGGTGATTATGGAGAAATACAAAAAATATTCTATAATATCGCATGCAGCCTTTTAACATTTCCTCCCAGGAAAAGCAAAATAACGATTTTCTAACAGTTTAAGTCATTTAAGTAAATATTTTAACACAGAAGCTCTTAAACGGAGTTGCTGGGCAAGCAAGATCAGCCTTGTGACTGAATGGAAACAGAGCCTGCCAAGGAAGACAATCCCCAGGCCTCCGAACTTTGCCTTATATTTTAGTCCAGGAATTTGGAGTAGCTTAATACTGAATATTTTGCTCAACTTACAAAAAGCCACAATGTTTCTGTAAGCCTAAGAGAGTCAAATTCTGCTCACTGTTACTAATATAAAATACTAACACTATGCTACAGTAAGTTATTTCCTCATATTCTGTAATAAACTACTAATTTCCTATGTGAAAAATATTTAGTTACTATAATAAATGATATTTGAGCAAATTCATAAACCAAGATCTTTTTACATACATAATTAGTTTATTATTGTCTTAAGGATTAAAAATTAGTGTACACATAATAATCAAGGCCTGTGAGTTCTGATAGACACCTTTTAGTTAAATATACATATCTTGATTTTCTTCTGGCCACTATTTCCAGCTTGACCACTTACTTTCGATACTGTAAAATGCACACTCTCTGAAATATGCTGAGTCACAATGATAAGCGATATTTGTGCAAACTCATGCTTAGGTTACCTAACAAAAAGAGTTCGGTGGTGGTTGGCTAAACAATGACCTGTGTGGAATGTGGTCAGTCCAGTACCAAGATTGGCTATCTTCCAATCCATTCTTTAGCTGAATTTTCCAGGCCTACGTAGCCTTTAACACCAGGAAACAATGGCCCTTAGAAAAATACTGGCCAGATTCCTTACCTTATTAGAGGAGAGCCTGCAGCAGAACCAAAGGTCTGTGGGAGGAGACAACCAAGATGCAGGACAGCAGACAACCAAAGTGACCACCTTTTCCTACAGGGATTGGAGTAGTCTTAGCTCTTCACAACAGGAATGGATTCGCAGCAGAGGCACCCGCGACAAAACACAGACAGACTGAAATCTGTCTGAATATCGGGGACACACAGCAGACCACGGGCAGTCCCACCTCCTTCTCTGCAAGTTTTCCAGAACAGCCCAGCACACCAGTACTAAATGAGTCAACACTTATTCCAAGGACTAAAACCAGTCTTAGGCTGGACAAGGAGGCACATGCCATTACTCCCGGTACTCAGGAAGCAGAGGCAGGAGGATCTCTGTGAGTTCAAGACCAGTCTGGTCTACATTCCAAACTCCAGGACAAACAGGGAAACCCTGCCTCAAAAATAAATAAATAAACAGTCTTTTCTTTTAATGTACCTTGCTGTCCTTTTACTTTTATTACTCATATGCTTGATATATATATATATATATATATATATATATATATATATATATATATATATGAATATTGTTCATCACTGAACAAGTGACAGAAAAAAAAATAATTTAGGATATTGTGTGCCCAAATTTGACTCATCAAAATAATAATTTTTTAAAGGCTTGGGAATTTTCCTAGAAAGGCTCCTGAAGAAGACCTTATCTTCAGTGTACCAGAAAAGGTGCTGTTAACTGTGACTAAGACACTGATGTGTGGCTTGAAGGGACACAGCAGTTATGTGATGGGCAACTGGGGAGGGCAGACAGGGAGATCAAGATACCAGATAAAGAGCGTATTTTGAAGGCTTTAGACCTGAACATAAGAAAATCCACCTGCCTCTGGGAGGCAGAGGCAGGTGGATTTCTGTGGGTTCGAGGCCAGCCTGGGCTACAGAGTGAGCTTCAGGAAAGGCACAAAGATACACAGAGAAACCCTGTCTCAAAAATCCAAAAAAGAAAAAAAGAAAAAGAAAAGAAAAAAAGAAAAAGAAAAGAAAGTGAGATCAGACCACTTGAGTTCCATTCCCAGAACCCATATGGTGGAAGGAGAGAACTGACTTCTGCAAGTTATCCTCTGACCTCTGCATAAGTGTGCTGTGCACATGTGCGTGCGCACGCGTGCGAGCACACACACACACACACACACACACACACACACACACACACGCACACACAAATAAAACAAAATAAAATTGAAACCAAATAAAAAATGTTTGACTATGCAGCTAAATGTTTGCTGAAGAATCTAGCATTCCAATCATTAATGTATAAAATGTTTCATAAGCTATGCACAGTCGATATGATTTCTTAGAAAGAATATGGGATGGGAGGGGAGGGTGGTTCATGAGAATGATCTTTGGGGACTCCAATTGCTCAGTAGAGGAAGAAAATCTCCCAAAGCAGAATTAGAAGTGTTGCTTGCAGAGGGTAGAGGGAAAACTTTGTGTCTTGTAATATATCATCTATTAGAGAAGCTGGAGGGAAAAATTTAAATGAAGAGAATGTCCACTCAAGGAACTCAAGTAAGGGATGACAGAGAACAGTATTGACATCACTGAGACCTTAGGATAATTGAGTTCTGTGGTGGATTGGAGAGAGCTTAGCTATGAAAGGTGCCTAGAGAACTCCATTATCCTGAGCAGGGATAGGATCTTAAGAGTCTATCCTTGGTTGAGTAGTCTGCAGATTGCAAAATATTAAGCGAGGGTGTGAATATCACCACACTCAGAAAATAACAAGATATATACAGGTAAATTTTTGTAATTGACACCATCCCATTCAATTTACCTCAAATGAGATTTACTGTGCATATTTGAGATCCTGGGACACAGAGGTAAGTAGGGCAATGAGCATACTTGCCAAAAGCTGATGATTTAGTAAGAGATAGGCAGAGTTTTCTGTCCCATCAGCCAGTTCTCAAATAACCACATAGAAACTTATTATTAATTATAAATGCTCAGCTGATAGCTTAGGCTTGTTATAAACTAGCTCCTACAACTTAAAGCAACCCACATTTCTTTTCTATGCCCTACTACATGGTGGTACCTTTTTCAGCATGGCATGTTCATCTCCTGCTTCCTCTGTGTCTGGCTGGTGACTCCACCCTCTGTCTTCCTCTTACTCTCTTTCTGTCTGTAAGTCCCAACACAAGTCCCACCTAACCTCTACCTGTGTAGCTATTTGCCATTTATCCCATTATTAAACCAATGAGAGCAACAAATAGTCACAGTATACAAAAAGATTATCTCATAGCAGTGAGAGAAATGAAACAAACCATGTGTATTAAAGACAACATGATCAATAAGACAAAATGACAGCCCATAGAATGGGAAAAGATCTTCACCAACCCACATCTGACAGAGGGATGATCTCCAAAAAACAAAAAGAACGTAAGAAACTAGACAGCAAAATACCAAACATTCTAATTAAAAAATGGGTAACAGATCTAAGCAGAGAATTCTCAACAGAAGAATCCCAAATGGCTGAAAGACATTTAAGGAACTGCTCAACATCCTTAGTCATCAGAGAAATGCAAATCAAAATGACTCTGAGATACCATCTTACACCTGTCAGAATGGCTAAGATCAAAAACACTGATGACAACTTATGTTAGAGAGGATGTGAAACAAGGGGAACACTTCTCCACTGTTGGTGGGAGTGCAAACTTATACAGCTACTTTGGAAATCAGTATGGTGACTTCTCGGAAAATTGGGAATTAATCTACCTCAAGACCCAATGATACCAGTCTTGGGCATATACCCAAGGGGTGATCAATCCTCCCACAAGAACACTTGTTCAACTATGTTCATAGCAGCATTATTCATAATATCCAGAACTTGGAAACAACCTAGATGCCCCTCAACCAAAGAATGGATAAAGAAAATGTGGTACATATTCACAATGGAGTATTACTCAGCTGTAAAAAACAATGATATTCTGAAATTTGCAGGCAAGTGGATGGAACTAGTAAACATCATCCTGAGTGAGATAACCCAGACTCAGAAAGACAACCATGGTATGTACTCACTCATAAGTGGATACTAGATGAAAAGCAAAAGATAACCAGACTGTAATCCACAGCTCCAGGGGGGCTAGCTAAGGAGGACCCTAAGAGGGACCCATGAATCACCCTGGGAAGGAGAAATAGATGAGATCTCTGGAGTAAACTGGGGGTGAGGTGAGGCAATAAAGGGAAGGGGATGGGGGATGAGAACATGAGGAATGGGATGGTTGAGCTCGGGGATGGATGGAGTGGGAGAGCAATGAAAGAGATATCTTGATAGAGAAAGACATTATGGGATTAGGGAGAAACCTGGTGCTAGGGAAATTCCTAGGAATCCACAAGGATGACCTCAGCTTAGATTACTAGCAATAGTGGAGAGGGTGACTGAACTGGCCTAACTTGGTAATCAGCTTGGTGAATACCCTGTCATCATAGAGCCTTTATCCAGTAACTAATGGAAACATATGTGGAGATCCACAGCCAAGCACCAGGCTGAGCTCTGGAAATCCAGCAGAAGGAAGAGGGATTATATGAGCGGGGGGGGGGGGGGGGGGGGGGGGGGGGGGGGCGAGTCAAGATCATGATGGGGAAATCTACAGAGACGACTGAACCAAGCTGATGAGAGCTACAAACTTTAGACTGACAGCTATGGAGCCTGCATGGGACCACACTAGGCCCTCTGCATAGGAGAGACAGTTGTGTAGATTGTTCTGTCTGAGGGGCCCTTGGCAGTGGGATCCGGATCCATCCCTGGTGCATGAGCTGGCTTTTTGGAGCCCACTACCTATGGTCAGATACTTTGCTCAGCCTTGATGTAGTGAGGAGGGGCTTGGTCCTGCCTCAACTAAATAGACCAGGCTTTGCTGACTCCCCATGGGAGCCCTTACACTTTTGGAGGAGGGGATGGGGGATGGGGTGGGGGCGGGGTAAGGCGGGGGTGGGGGAGGAGGGATAAGCAGGGGATCTATAGTTGATATGAAAAATGAATTAAAAATTTCTTAAATAAAATTTTTTTTAAAAAAGAAAGCATGGTAATTTGGAGGGAGGGGGCATTTACCTCTAGAGAATTGGAAGACTTTCTAGAAGACTAGAGTATGAACTAAGTTTTGTAGGGACCAAGGGGAGTTATCCTGGTGCTGAGACTGGAGTGAAGATATGCCAGAGGCTCAGGGAATGAGGCACGATTGAAATCCAGGTGTGTTCACCTAACAATCTGCTCAGAGAATCCACAAACCCGTGGGTTACTAGCATACATAGAGCAAGAAAGTTAAACACAGAGAGACAGACAGGCCGAGTTCATGGAGAATTTAAGTTAGAAGGATTTGGGATACAATCTAAGATTAACTACCTTTATGCGTGCTTTATGGCCTTAGCCAAGTTAAACTCGGTGAGGCTAATTTTCTCAGACTTTTTATTTTCAATGTCCTTAAATTAAAACCTAATATCTATATCCTTATATGGAAATGTCATTGACTCTCAATTACGTTTAAAAATTACTGTCTGATAAGGAAGCAGCCATGGGCAATCACTTTCAGTCACTTATAATAATGTAAAGAAATCAAGTTCTTTGGGGCTAGAGAGATAGCTTAGCAGCTATGAGCACTGGATGAACGGACCTGGGTTCAACTCCCAGGACCCACATGGTAGCTCGCAACAGTCTGGAACTCCAGTTCCAGGGGATCCAACACCATCTTCTCACCTCTCAGGGCACCATGAACAGATGTGGTGCACAGACACACACGCAGGCAAAACACCCACACACATAACATAAAGAAAGAGAAAGAAAAAGGATGAGTTTCCAGGGACTGCTAACTTGTCCAGGAAGCAGTAAAACCTAGGGTAGATTAACTTCTGCTATCTGATCACATAACACAGCTAAATTTTCCTTTCTTCCAGGAGTTAACAAAAAAGCTGAAATAAATGAATGAATAAATACATATATACATACATACATACATACATACATACATATATACATAAGGCGGAGGAAAAAGCAGCCAGAAGACAAGTTGTTCAAGCTCAGAATGACTGTATAAATGCCACTTTCAAGTAGTGTGCCAAAACTGAAGGTTGAGAGTTAACACAGGAACAGGGGGTGAGATGTGGTTGTCAGCCACACCTCCACACTCATCCTGTTTCCTGGTGCAGCTCACCATGAGCTCGAAGATGCTCTGGCAGCTTCACACCCCTGTCCTGCCACTGACTAAGTATCATTTGTATCTGTAAATGGGCAATGAATTTTGAATTCTAACGAAGCTCAAATCAGTTAATATATCAAACACTATCTATATCAAAACACTATATAGATGTGCTTATCATAACCCCCCAAACACAGGGTCCCTAAACTTTTTTTTTCTTTCTAGCAATAGAACAGAGCAAGCCTCCATAGAAATGAACTGAGTGTAGTCGATGACACATAGCCAGACAATTTACTCTCAGAGCATCCAAGTGAAATGCAGAAGTGGACAACAGCTTTTGTGAACTATTCTCTAACTTCTGGAATCCAGACTGATGTCCTAAGTGCTGCACAGTTGGTGTAAAGTCAGTTAATAGCTGAGACCAAAGATATCAGTCTGAACTGGACTTGGTGGAGCCTTTAGCTGGCAAGAAAGGTCCATGTGACCAGAGTGGGGTAGGTGTGGTGCCTACCAGAGAAATAAGTGCAACCGAAGGCAAAACAACCACAACTGAATGAAAGCGAGGAAGAAGTTGTCAACTGATAAATTATCACTTCAAATACACAAGAAACATTCTGGCTGGGGCAACTTTAAAATGCTTCCTCTGTAATTATTAACAGCTGTCGCCTGAAAACTATTTTGAGCTCACTCCAATGTGAAAAACAAGGAAGAAAGAGTCAGTGCTTTCCTGTGACTATACAACTTTTAGGGAAGAAAGCATACATTTGCTTGAAGCAGCCATGGAGCTGATGCCATAGCCTTCACATGGCCAGGGACAGCCCCTGCTCTCTGGTGAACCAACCACAGCCAGGGTGTACTCAAGGATTCTGAACTGTGTTCACTGCTGCTGCTCTTTCTTGACATTTGCTGACTCCTCTGTTCTGGGCATTTGGTACCAGGCATAACTCTTGATGAAACAATGAGGCAAAGATTACACTAGATGGATCTTTCTACTTCCCTTTAATTGTGAGCCTCTGAAACATTTTACTTACCAAAGTCTACAAATTATATCACTATATCTTTCTTATTCTATGAAAAGACCAAAGCTAAGAATAATAGGAATAGAGGAAAGAGAATAATCCCAACTCAAAAGCCCAAAAAATATTTCCAACAAAATCATAGAAGAAAAATTTCCTAAAGAAGGAGATGACTGCTTATCAGACAGGGTACAAGAAGAATACAGAACACTAAATAGATTGGACCAGAAAAGAAAGTCCCTCACCACATAGTAATCAAAACACTAATCATACAGAACAAAGAAAGAATTGAAAGCTGTGGGGCGGGGAGGGGGAGGGGGGACAAAAAAAACGTAAAGTCTCACCTATTAGAATTATGCCTATCTTCTCAATGGAGATTGTAAGAACCAGTGAGGCCTGCAAGGATGTGGTGCAAACTCTAAGAAACCACAGATGCCATGACAGACAACTATATCCAGCAAAACTTTCACTCACTATAGTTGAAGAAAATAAGATATTTCATGGTAAAGTCAAATTTAAACAATATCTGTCTACAAATCCAGCCCTATAAAAGGTGCTGGAAGAAAACTCCAATCCAAGGAGGTTAGCTGCACTCATGAAAACACAGGCAATAAATAATCTCACACCAGTAAAATAAAGAAAAGGGAAGCGCGCACACACACACCACCACCAACAACAACAACAAAATAACAGGAATTAACAATCATTGATCATTAATATCTCCTGATATCTATGGTCTCAATTCCCCTATAAAAAGACACAGACTAGCAGAATGGATTCAAAAAATGGATAGATCCTTCTCCTGCATCTAAGAAACACACCTAAACATCAAAGATAGACATTACCACGGGGCATAATATTGGAAAAAGATATTCCAAGAAAATGGACTTAAGAAGCAAGCTGGTGTAGACATTTTAATATCTAACAAAAATTGACTTCAAGCCAAAATTAATCAAAAGAGGTGGGAAGCCGGGCGGTGGTGGCTCACGCCTTTAATCCCAGCACTCGGGAGGCAGAGCCAGGTGGATCTCTGTGAGTTCGAGGCCAGCCTGGGCTACCAAGTGAGTCCCAGGAAAGGCGCAAAGCTACACAGAGAAACCCTGTCTCGAAAAACCAAAAAAAAAAAAAAAAAAAAAAAAGAGGTGGGAAAGGACACTACATTCTCTTCAAAAGAAAATCCACCAAGATGACATTTCAATTCTTAACATCTATGCCCCAAACACAAGGGTATCCATGTTTGTAAAGGAAACATGGCTAAAGCTTAAACCACATATTGACCCTCACACACTAATAGTGGAATACTTCAACACCCCACTCTTACCAATGGACAGGTCGTCCAGACAAAAACCAAACAGAGAAATACTAGAGCTAACAGGCATTATGACTCAATTGTACCTAACAGATATCTAAAGCGGGACACAGAAGTATGGGGCCAGGTAAGGTTTAGGAAGGAATTAATTCAATAAGAGGCACTCACGACACTGAACAAGACTGAAACACCACCGCTGGCTCAGCTGCTGCTGCCCTGATGTTCCATGCCAGGGGGATGGAAGCAAAACTGCAAGACATGCTTCTCTGCCGCTTGCTCTTGCTCTGACCAGAGAGAGAGAGAGAGAGAGAGAGAGAGGGAGAGCTCGACCCCTCCCTCCTCAGTTTTAAGGTGTATTTAGAGAAGACCACACCTATAAGGCCAAAATGCTCCATTCAATTGGTTATTGGACCAAATGGCAGAATTACCACAACAGATATCTACAGAACATATCGCCTAAACACAAAAGAATGCACTTTCTTCTCAGCATCTTAAGAAACTTTATCTAAAACTGACCACATACTTGGTCACAAAGCAAGTCTCAACAGATACAAGAAAATTGAAATAACTTCCTGTATCGCATCAGACCAATATGGATTAAAGCTGAATATCAACAACAACAGAAACAACGGAAAGCTTACAGACTTGTGGAAACTAAACAAGTCTTGGGTCAAGGCAGAAATAAGGAAAGTATTAAAGACATCCTAGAATTCAATGAAAATGAAAAAGCAGCATACCCAAATCAGTGCTAAGAAAGCAGTGCTAAGAGGAAAGTTCATAGCAGTAAATGCTTACATTTAAAAAAAAAAAAGAGGGGGAGGGGAATCTCATACTACCAACTTCACAGCACACCTGGAAGAAGGACTAGCACTCAAGAGCAGTAGATGGCAGCAAATAATCAAACTGAGGGCTGAAATCAATAAAATAGAAATAAAAAGAATAATACAAAGAATTGATGAAACAAAAAGCTGATTTTTTTTTTTAGAAAATCAATAGGATAGATAAATCCTTGTCCAAACTAATTAAAAGGCAGAGAGGGAATATTCAAATTAACAAAATCAGAAACAAAAAGAGGGGGTAAAACATCAGAAACAGGAAATCCAAAGAATCATAAGGACATACTTTAAAACCCTGTCCTCCACAAAATTGGAAAATCTAAAGAAATGGATAATTTTCTAATAAGTACCACTTAACAAAGTAAAATCAAGATCAGATAAAAAATTTAAATAGATCTATAGCCCATAGTGAAATAGAAGCAGTCATTAAAAGTCTCTCAACTAAAGAAAGCCCATGCCAGATGGTTCCAGAACAGAATTCTACTGGACTTTCAAAGAAAAGGTAATGCCAATACTCCTCAGATTGTTCCACAAAATAGAAACAGAAGGAATATTGCCAAATTCACTGTATGAGTCACAGTTACCCTGGTAGTCAAACCACATAAAGACTCAACAAAAAAAAGAGAATTATAGACCAATTTACCTTATGAACATTGCTGCAAAAACACTCAATAAAATACTTGCACACAGAATCCAAGAACACATCAAAAAGATCATCCACCATGATCAAGTGGGCTTCATCCCAGAGATGCAGGGATGGTTCAACCTATGAAAATCTGTCAATGTTATCCACCATATAAACAAACATAGGCAGAGTTTTCCCATCTTGGGAGCTGCTTCCAAATTACCACACAGAGGCTTAATATTATTCATTAATCCTCCACCAATGGCTCAGGCTTCTTACTAGCTAACTCTTACACTTAAATTAACCCATTTATATTAATCTATGTATTGCCATGTGGCTCGTTGTTCGTTACCTCATTTGTACACATCCTGCTTTCTCAGTGGCTAGCTGACATCTCCTCTGACTCTTCCCTCCTTCTTCCCATCATTCTCAGTTTGGCTTACCTACCTAACTTCCTGCCAGGCTACCAGCCCATCAGCTCTTTTATTAACAAATGCGAGTAATATATATTCACAGTGCACAAAAGGATTATTCTACAGCAAACAAACTCAAAGAGAAAAACAAAACAAAAACACATGATCGTCTCCTTAGATGCAGCAAAGGCCTTTGACAAAATCTAACACCACTTCATGATAAAAGTCCTGGAGAGATTATGAAAACAAGCAACATATGTAAACATAATAAAGGCAATTTAGAAGAGCAAGTCTGTAGCCAACATAATTAAATGGAGAGAAACTCAAACAATTCCACTAAAATCAGAAGAAAGACAAGGTTGTCCACTGTGTCCATATCTATCCAATATAGTGCTTGAAGTTTTAACTAGAGCACCAACATGTTGAAAAGAAAGAAGTCAAATTGTTGTTATTTGCAGATGAGATAGTATATATAAACGACCCTAAAAATTCCACCAGAGAACTCCTACAGCTAATAAACACTTTCAGCAAAGTGGCTGGATACAGGATTAATCCAACAAAATCAGTAGCCTCCTACATAAAAAGGACAAATGGACTAAGAAAGAAATCATGGAAACAACATCTTTCACACTAGCCTCAAGTAATACAAAATGTCTTGAGGTAACTCTAACCAAGCAAGCGAAAGACTTGTATGATAAAAACTTCAATATTTGAAAAAAGAAGTTGAAGATATCAGAAGACAGCAAGATCTCCCATGCTGATGATGAGTCAGTAAGGACTAACATAGTAAAAATGGCCGTCCTACCAAAACACTCTACAGATTCAATTTAATCCCCATCAAAACTCCAACATAATTCTTTACAAACCTTGAAAGTTCATAAGGAAAAAGAAAAAACCCAGTATAACTAAAACAATACTGAACAATGAGAGATTTCCTAGATGTATCACCATCCCTGATTTTGAGTTGTATTACAGAACTATAGTAATAAAAACCACATGGTACTGGCATAAAAACAAACATGTTGATTAATGGGATCTAACTGAGGAGCCAGACATAAATCCACATGCCTATAAATACCTGAGTTTTATGAGGAAGCCAAACATATACATTGGAAAAAAGACAGCATCTTCAACAAATAGTGCTGGTCAAAGTGGATGTCTGCATGTAGAAAAATGCAAATAGAGTCATAGTTATTACCCTGCACAAAACTCAAGTCCAAGTGAATCAAAGACCTCAACATAAAACTGGATACACTAAACCTAACAGAAGAGAAAGTAGGGAATAGCCTTGAACACATAGGCATAGCAGACAACTTTCCAAACAGAACACCAATAGCACAGGCACTAAGATCAACAATTAATAAATGAGACCTCATTAAATTGAAAAGCAAGAGACATGATCTGTAATGCAAAGGACACCATCAATTGGACAAAGTGGCAGTCTACAGAATAGGAAAAGATTTTTACCAACTCCATATCCAATAGAAGATTAATATCAAAAATATATGAAGAACTCGTGACACTATATATCAACAAACCAAATAATCCAACTAAAAAATGGGGTACAAAGCTGGGCGGCAGTGGCACACACCTTTAATCCCAGCACTTGAGAGGCAGAGGCAGGCAGATCTCTGTGAGTTCAAGGCCAGCTTGGTCTATGGAGTGAGCTCCAGGACAGGCACCAAAACTACACAGAGAAACCTTGTCACACACAAAAAAAAAATGGGGTACGGAGCTAAACAGAGAATTCTCAACAGAAGAATCTCAAATAGCTGAGAAACAAAGAAATGTTCAACATTCTTAGCCATCAGGGAAATGTAAAGCAAAGCTACTTTGAGATTCCAAATTATATCTGTCAGAATCACTAAGATCATTAAAATAAGTGACAGTTCATGCTAGTGAGGATGTGGAGCAAGGAGAACACTCCTCCATTGCTGATGGGAGTGTGAACCTGTTCAGCCACTATGGAAATTAATATGGTAGTTCCCCGGAAAGTTGGAAATCTATCTACCTCAAGATCCAGCTACATCACTCTTGGGCATTTACCCAAAGGACACTCCATTCTACTACAAGGAAACTTGCTCAACCACGTTCACTTCTGCTCTACTATATTTTTGGCTGTTCATAATAGCCAGAAACTGGAAACAACCTAGATGTCCCTCAACAGAGAAATAGATAAACAAAACGTGGTACATTTACACAATGGAGTATTTTTCAGCTGTTAAAAGAAATGACATATAATATTCAGGCAAGTGGATGGTACCAGGGGGGAAAAAAGGCATCCTGAGTGAGGTATCCCAAACCCAGAAAAACAAACAGGGTATGTACTCACTTGTCAGTGGATATTAGCTGTAAAGTAAAGGATAACCACATTAAAATCTATAAAGCCAAAGAGGTTAGGTAAAGAGGAGGGTCTAGGAGGAAATGTGTGGATCTCCCTGAGAAGGGGAAACAGAATAGATTTTTGTGGACAGGAGCAGAGATGATCAGGTCGAGGATGGGATGGAAGGAGAGAATACAGGGAGAGACTGCTGTAATTGGCAGGCATTGGGGGGCAGTGTAGAAGGCTAGCACAGTAGAATCTTCCTGGAATCTATGAGAGTGAGAACTCCTAATAATAGGGATAAGAAGTCTGAACTGGCCATCTCTTATAACCAGGCAAGGCTTCCAGTGGTGGGACTGGGTTGCATTCAGTTGAGTTGTTGGTCTAGGGGCTTCTAGATCCCTATACAACCCAGGCTGATGGTAGCACAGGCTGTAGATGGGGGCAGATATAGAGACACACAGTATGACATTATGCAGAGAGAGTTTAAACTGGAGATCTCCATCAAGTCCCTCTACTCAGGGCTTGGGGAAGCCCACTGAAGAGGGAGAGGAAGGATTGTAGAAGTCAGAGGGGATGGAGGACACCAGGAGAACACAGCCCACTGAATCAGCTAAGCAGGGCTCGTATGGGCTCACAGTAACTGCCCAGCAAGCATGGGACCTGCATGGCTCTTCACCAGCTCCTCTGTGTATGTTATGGCTGTTAGCTTGGTGTTCTTGTGGGACTCCTAACTGTGAAAGTGGGTGTCTTTGATGTGTTTGCCTGTTCTTGTGTCTCTTGTTGGGTTGCCTTGCCCAGCTTTGGTGTGAAGGCTTTTGCCTTTGTTAGACTGGAAGTTAACCTGTGAGCTCTACTGCCCAAAGACCAGATAACTTCCTGGGATTCTGGGAGTTGTAGTTCTTGGAAAATAACAACAAAGTCTCATGGGAAAATATGGTGACCCATGGGTTTTGTGGTAGTTTGAATTAATTGGCCCCCACAATCTCATAGGGAATGGCACTATTAGGAGGTGTGGCTTTTTGGAGTGGGTATGGCCTTGTTGGATGAAGTGTGTTACTGTGGGAGCAAGCTTTGGGGTTTCTTACGCTCAGGATACCACCCAGTGCATCAGTTGACTTCCTGTTGCCTTCTAGCCAAGATGTGGGCAGCACCATGTCTGCCTGCATGCCATGATGATAATGGACTGAACCTCTGAAACTGTAAGGAGCCACCCCAATTAAATGTTTTCTTTATAAGAGCTGCCATGGTCATGGTGTCTCTTCACAGCAATATATTGGAGTATGTGATGTGCTTTTTAGTTTTGATTTTTACAGGTGATTACAGTTAAGAGATTACATTGATCTCAAGAGATTTTTAACTCTGGATTTCAAAACACTGTTGAGACCTGGATAGACTATGGGGAGTTTTGAAGTTAAACTAAATGCATTTTGCATTATGATATTGTTACAAGCTTATGGGGGTCAGGGAGTAGAATGTAGTAGTTTTAATGTAATTGGCCCCCACAATCTCATAGGGAGTAGCACTATTGGGAAGTTTGGCTTTGTTGGAGTGGGTATGCCTTGTTGGAGGAAATATGTCACTGTGGGGGCGGGTTTTGAGGTTTCTTATGCTCAGGATACCTCTGCGTGTCTCAGTCAACTTCCTGTGGTCTGCATACCAAGATTTAGCCAACAGGATGTCTGCCTGAATGCCTCCATGCTTCCTACCATGATGATAATGAACTGAACCTCTGAAACTGTAAGGGAGCCACCCTAATCAAATGTTTTCTTTATAAGAGTTGCCATGGTCATGGTGTCTCTTTACATCAACAGAAACCCTAATTTAGCTGGGTTTTGTCCATACAGCCCCAACACATGTGTCTCGGGGATACACAGCTAGAAAGTTTCCAGGTGGTGGTCCTAACCAAATTCCATCTTGGTCAGTATTTAAAATTTTAATAAAAGCTTGCTTTAATTTGGCCAAAATGATGGAACTAGTTTTTCTCTAGCAAATTTCAGGATTAACATCTTTTCTTGCTGTATTTGTTTTGTCGTGTTTGGTTGCTGTCTCTTGGAGGGCTGGTCTTTTCAGGAGGGAAGCAGAGGAGTGGATAGGGGTAAGAGAGGAGGTGGGGAGATGGGGAGAGCTGGGAGGAGTGGAGGGAAAACTAAGGTTGGGATATATTTATGATAGAAGAATCTGTTTTCAATAAAAAATAAAATTTCAAAAAGTATAAGTTCTTATTAAAAGAGGAGCAGAGGAAAACTGGGAAAAGAATTGGGTTGGTGTCTGATTAACCTGGAGAATGGGAGAGACGTCCTCAACAAGAGAAGAAAGAAAAGAAAAAGGAAGAAGTAAGAAAGAAGATTTAGCTGGGGTGTGGTAGTGCAGACTTCTAATCCCAGCACTCAGGAAGTGGGTACAGGTGCACCGGGACAAGTTCATATCTAGCTTGACTTACAATGTCAGTTTTAGGCCAGCCAAGGCACATAGTGAGACCTTGTCTCAAATAAAAGTAAAAATGTAAAAGAAAAAAATGGAGATTACAGTGGAGCATCAGGAAGACAAGAATGTTGTCTTGAGGGCCCTGAGAGGGAATACCCTCCCCTGTCTGCCTGCTTCCTCTTAGTGTGATGGGGGGAGGGTGGGGGAAGGCTTCAAAAGGGGAAGACAGCTGCTACCAAATAAGACAGGGTGACCTCCTCCAGCAGAGCAGAAGAGACATGATCTAGAAGGCAGAAAACTACTGAGAAGCATCTTTTCAAAGTCACGAGTAGAGATGGACATGGGAAAGATGAGGAAGGTTAGTCTCAGATGCTAGGGGCACTCTTATGTGACAGGCAGGGCTGGCACGTGGAGCCTAGAAAGAGCTGAGTCACTGTTAACATGGAGTGTTCTGACCCTGAAGAATCAAAAAAATAATCCAGCTTCTGACGTGTCTCCCCCCTAACCCCATGACGCCTCAAGCAGGGTGATTCTCACATCTCTAAGACATTTCTCCAGGCTTATTTCTGCTAGTGCCTTACAGTAAATCATTCAGAATTTGAGAGAATCTGAAATAAACTGTTATCTCTGTGGTTAAAAAAAAAAAAAAAAAAAGTTGCCCAACACATGAGTGTGGTGACCAGAAGCTAATGGAGTTTGTTCTTCTCACCCGATGCAGAGAGGGGAGGGGGTAGGAAGGGATCCTCAAGAGATCTCTCCTTATCTCTGTCTCCTTTTATGTGGCAGCTACATCACTCTGCTGCTTGCCTGGACCTTGCTATTAACTAAAGCTCTTTATTCTTTCCTTCTTTGTTTATCCAACATATATTCATTGGGATCTTCTTATACACCAGACATTGTTCAAGGCCCTGGAGGTACAAAGTCAGCAGCAGTACATCACATTGCCCTTATGACATAACCACCCTGGAAGAAAAGAAGATATTCCCAAAAGACTCTTGTATCTTTCAATCTCTCAGATTATTAAAAACAATGGACCTCAAAAAAGGAGGGAAATTTTCCAGGAATCTCATGCTGAGAGATGGAAAGGGCACCATGCAGAGGGGAGCTTTTCTCAGAAAGAGATTTCGAACAGTCCTATCAACTTGTCAAAACATCTTACAGGACCAGACTGAAGTCCAAACAATGAGGGACCAGTGGTGGGCAGGACCACACCTTAGCTGGGACTGCTTAGATGAACATATCCTTCGCCCTCTGTTTAATGTTTAATTTCACCCTAGGGCCTCCCAAAGTCAAAGTTAGGCTTTGGGGAAGAGTCACTGGATGTCTTTATCTTTATTTCCTCTGTGGCCACATTAAATAGTTTCTGCAAAGCTGTGCATTCATTATTAACTCAGTTCTTTTACTGAAGATTATAGATCGCCAAATCTAACCTGTGGTGCATACAGTCTATAATTCCTGGGCTCAGTAACAGTGGGGATAAAGACATTGAGTAAATAATCACACCTGCAAAGGCATCACTCTACACAGGGGTAAGGAGCCTGCCCAGGAACCTCCATACTCAAACGTAAGTCTGCCTTCTTCATCCTCTGCACCTCCACGGGTTGTAGAAAAAGATCTCTACCAAGAGACTCAGGCTCCCTCCCGTTATCTATATACCCCTGTTCACACCAGTCAGCATTAAAAAGCCTGGCCTCACTGGAAAGCCCACAAGCAGGGATCCTTATCTCTGTGAGCCTCTGACTTGAGTTCCCACCCCATCTCCAACTCCTCCAGCCCTCGGGTCATCTCCTTGCAAGTGCTTAACCCATCATTAAGACACCTAATAACTTCAAACTTCCATGGAAATTCTTATTGTCTTTGTACCCCCAACCAAAATCTACCTTTTTCATGAGAATTCTGTTTTTCTCCAATCTCCTCAGATGGTGGCAGTCCACCTCCCCAGTTATAGTGGCTAAAAGTGGCCTCCTTGCTCATCTACATTTTTTCACTTTCTTCTTTCTAACCCCGACTCACTTCCCTACCATGTGCCCCCTCTCTCTCCCTCTGTCCTCTCTCAGCTCTGAATCCCATGTCATGGGATTTTACTGTGCATTGCCTGTTCACAGGAGTCATCTCACACGCCTTTCTTTACTGCTGCCTTTGAACTTTCCCCAGAACCTTTGCCCCACCCATACCTGTCAGTTTTGACTAACGACCCAGTTCTGCCCTTCAGTAGAAAACAGGAGCAATCAGAAAAAACAAACAGGAACTTCCACAGCTACCTGTCTCATTATTTCTAAACCATACACCCTTTTTATCATCATCAGAACTATTTATGCATATAACAAAATCTAGTAAAGTTTTGCTCAAAGGTCCTACTTCTGCAACTATTCAGTTTCTCTACTTCAGCATTGAACCTAGGGATTATTTCCCAACAGCTTGCCAACGTATTACATAGTTTCCCCTCAAAAACCTTTTTAAACCCACATCCTTCTCAAGCTACTTCCGTATTTCTCCGTTCCCCAGTTCATTGTCACTAGAGTGCTTGACTCTACTCTAATCCAGGCTTTATGCCATAATTTCATAGTAAAAAAAAAAAAGTCCTTTCCATGCTGAGCTTACGTTGAGAAAGCCAATGTCAATTCGATCTTTTGTGGAAGGGAGGTCTACAAAGGTTTTCTAGTAAGAACTGAGCTTGCTTTACCCCGCAGGGCTGCATTAGAGAATGGCTTGACCACGTGCATGTGTGGTTACCAGCTGATTGGAAGTGTCTACACTTGGCTAAGCTAGGGGGAAGGTCTTTACTGCACCCCTTGGCATTCCTATAAAAAGCCCTTTAGAAGAGACAGAAGGGGCTGGTGGATAAGGATCCAGGCCCTCCAAGGCTATCTTGTGTTTCTATCTATTTCTCTCCCCTCTATCTTTCTACCTAAATATCTCTTGCCCCTCTCTCCTCAAGAGTTCCCTGTTGTAAAAAAGTGGGAGCCGGTCTTCAAGGATCTTTATGTCATTTTATCTATGCATTGAGAAAGTCAGCGTCAATTCAATCTTTATGTCATTTCACCCATTCCCCATATTTGGTATACTGGATCACTACTCACCATTTGTAACATTTCCTTACTGTCTTCCAGGACATCACACA
This sequence comes from Peromyscus maniculatus bairdii, assembly GCF_049852395.1. Taxonomy (NCBI): domain Eukaryota; kingdom Metazoa; phylum Chordata; class Mammalia; order Rodentia; family Cricetidae; genus Peromyscus; species Peromyscus maniculatus. The sequence goes on along the minus strand of NC_134864.1, from coordinate 66,304,661 downwards.
GTCTTAGCTTTCCCTTCTACTTCCCTGGACTCTCCTTTTGTATCCTCTTCTACTAAATTTTCCTCAACTTCTTCAAGTGCATGAGTTACCTTCAGCCAACTCTTTTCCATAATTCACTTACTCTCTAGGGAACCTCAATTCTTGTAATCTTATGGCTCTAGATGGCCCTTATGTACCAAAGACCCCCAAACGTAGATCTATAATCCAGGTGTAGGATGACCAACTCATCTGTTTGTCTGGAGCTTTCTTGGTTTCAGGGGCCTTCTTGGTCAAAGGCAAACCAGGAAAGCCTACTAACTTCTCTTTACTGCACTCTTACTTCTTTCTTGGATTTCAGATTCATAAACCAAACTGTCTAGTCTCTGTTCTGCTTGTATGTGATCAGCATAGCCAGACTTAACCCCAAGTGATTATCCTCCCAAATAAACTTTTTTTCTTTTTTATTTTATTTTATTATTTTTTTATTTTATTTTACAATACCATTCAGTTCTACATATCAGCCACGGGTTCCCCTGTTCTCCCCACTCCCACCCCCTCCCCTTACCTCCAGGCTACCCCCCATTCCCACCTCCTCCAGAGAAAATCCTCCCCCGAGGACTGCGATCAACCTGGTAGACTCAGTCCAGGTAGGTCCAGTCCCTTCCTCCCAGACTGAGCCAAGTGTCCCTGCATAAGCTCCGGGTTTCAAACAGCCAACTCATGCAATGAGCACAGGACTTGGTCCCATTGCCTAGTTACCTCCCAAACTGATCAAGCCAATCAACTGTCTCACCTATTCAGAGGGCCTGATCCAGCTAGGGGCCCCTGAGCCTTTGGTTCATAGTTCATGTGTTTCCATTCATTTGGCTATTTTTTTTCAATAATTGAGTAAAACCGAAATTTATTATAAGCCACAGTCGTCCTAGGGACCTCTATGCTATATATATAGCCTTTATGGTTCTATGGGTTGTGGTCTGATTGTTCTTTATTTTATATCTAGAATCCACTTATGAGTGAATACATACCATGACTATCTTTCTGTGTTTGGGTTACCTCACTCAGGATGATTTTTTTCTAGTTCCATTCATTTGCCTGCAAATTTCATGCTTTCATTGTCTTTCTCTGCTGAGTAGTACTCCATTGTGTATATGTACCACATTTTTTCCATCCATTCTTCCATTGATGGGCATCTAGGTTGTTTCCAGGTTCTGGCTATTACAAATAGTGCTGCTATGAACATAGCTGAGCATGTATCTTTATGGTATGAATCAGCATTCCTTGGGTATATGCCCAAGAGTGGGATGGCTGGGTCTTGAGGTAGTTCGATTCCTAATTTTCTGAGAAACCGCCATACTGATTTCCACAGTGGTTGTACAAGTTTACATTCCCACCAACAGTGGAGGAGTGTTCCCTTTGCTCCACATCCTCTCCAACATTGGCTGTCATTGGTGTTTTTGATCATAGCCATTCTGACAGGTGTAAGGTGGTATCTCAGAGTCATTTTGATTTGCATTTCTCTGATGATTAAGGATGTTGAGCATTTCTTTAAATGTCTTTCTGCCATTTGTAGTTCTTGTTTTGTGAATTCTCTGTTTAGCTCTTTAGCCCATTTTTTAATTGGACTGTTCAGTATTCTGATGTCTAGTTTCTTGAGTTCTTTACATACAGTGAAGATCAATCCTCTGTCAGATGTGGGGTTGGTGAAGATCTTTTCCCATTCTGTTGGCTGTCTTTTTGTCTTATTGACTGTGTCTTTTGCCCTGCAAAAGCTTCTCAATTTCGAGAGGTCCCATTTATTAATTGTTGTGCTCAGGGTCTGTGCTGTTGGTGTTTTATTTAGGAAATGGTCTCCAGTGCCAATGTGTTCAAGAGTGCTTCCTACTTTCTTTTCTATTAAGTTTAGTGTAACTGGATTTATGTTCAGGTCTTTGATCCACTTGGACTTGAGTTTTGTGCATGGTGACAGATATGGATCTATTTGTAATCTTTTACATATTGACATCCAGTTATGCCAGCACCATTTGTTGAAGATACTTTCTTTGTTCCATTGTATAGTTTTGGCTCCTTTGTCAAAAATCAGGTGTTCATATGTGCATGGATTAATGTCAGGGTCTTCAATTCAATTCCATCGGTCCATATGTCGGTTTTCATACCAGTACCAAGCTGTTTTTATTACTATAGCTCCATAGTAGAGTTTGAGGTCAGGGATGGTGATGCCTCCAAAGGTTGCTTTATCGTATAGGATTCTTTTAGCTATCCTGGGTCTTTTGTTTTTCCATATGAAGTTGAGTATTTTTCTTTCCAAGTCTGTGAAGAATTGTGTTGGGATTTTGATGGGGATTGCATTGAATCTGTAGATTGCTTTTGGTAAGATTGCCATTTTTACTATGTTAATTCTACCTATCCATGAGCATGGTAGATCCTTCTATTTTCTGATATCTTCTTCAATTTCTTTCTTTAGAGATTTAAAGTTCTTATCAAGAAGGTCCTTCACTTGTTTAGTTAGTGTTATCCCAAGGTATTTTATATTATTTGTGGCTATTGTAAAGGGTGATGTTTCTCTGACTTCTTTCTCAGCCCTTTTATCATTTGTGTATAGGAGGGCTACTGATTTTTTTGAGTTAATCTTGTATCATGCCACTTTACTAAAGGCGTTTGTCAGCTGTAGGAGTTCCCTGGTAGAGTTTGTGGGGTCACTTATGTATACTATCATATCATCTGCAAATAGTGAAAGTTTGACTTCTTCCTTGCCAATTTGTATCCCTTTGATCTCCTTATGTTGTCTTATTGCTCTAACTAGAACTTCTAGTACTATATTGAATAAATATGGGGAGAGTGGACAGCCTTGTCTTGTTCCTGAATTTAGTGGTATCGCTTTGAGTTTCTCTCCATTCAATTTGATGTTTGCTGTTGGCTTGCTATAAATTGCTTTTATTATGTTTAGAAATGTTCCTTGTATTCCTGATCTTTCTAAGACCTTTATCATGAAGGGGTGTTGGATTTTGTCAAAGGCTTTTTCAGCATCTAAGGAGATGATCATGTGGTTTTTTTCTTTCAGTTTGTTTATATGGTGTATTACATTGACTGATTTTCATATATTAAACCATCCTTGCATCCCTGGCATGAATCCTACTTGGTCGTGATGGATGATTGTTTTGATGTATTCTTGGATTCGGTTTGCCAATATTTTGTTGAGTATTTTTGCATCAATGTTCATGAGGGAGATTGGTCTGTAGTTCTCTTTCGTTGTTGCATCTTTGTGTGGTTTGGGTATCAGGGTAATTGTAGCCTCATAAAAAGAGTTTGGTAGTGTTCCTTCTGTTTCTATTGTGTGGAACACTTTGAAGAGCATTGGTATTAGTTATTCTTTGAAAGTCTGGTAGAATTCTGCACTGAAACCTTCTGGTCCTGGGCTTTTTTTGGTTGGGAGACTTTTGATGACTGTTTCTATTTCTTTAGGGGTTATTGGTCTATTTAAATGATTTATCTGGTCTTGATTTAATTTTGGTATGTGGTATTTATCCAGAAAATTGTCCATTTCTTCCTGGTTTTCCATTTTTGTGGAGTACAGGTTTTTGAAGTATGATCTGATGATTCTCTGGATTTCCTCATTGTCTGTTGCTATGTCTCCCTTTTCATTTCTGATTTTATGAATTTGGGTGCTCTCTCTTTGCCTTTTGGTTAATTTGGCTAGGGGTTTGTCTATCTTGTTGATTTTTTCAAAGAACCAACTCTTTGTTTCATTGATTTTTTGTATTGTTCTCTTGTTTTCTATTTCGTTGATTTCAGCCCTCAATTTGATTATTTCCTGGCGTCTATTTCTCTTGGGTGAGTTTGGTTTTTTTTTTTTTTTTTTTTTTTTGTTCTAGAGCTTTCAGTTGTGTTGTTAATTCATTGGTATGGGATTGCTCCATCTTCGTTATGTGTGCGTTTAGAGCTATGAATTTTCCTCTTAGCACTGCTTTCATAGTGTCCCATAACTTTGGGTATGTTGTACTTTCATTTTCATTGAATTCTAGGAAATGTTTAATTTCTTTCTTTATTTCTTCCTTGACCCATTGATGTTTCAGGTGGGCATTATTCAGTTTCCATGAGTTTGTGGGTTTTCTATAATTTTTGTTGTTGTTGAGGTCTAACTTTAAGGCATGGTGGTCTGATGAGATACAGGAGGTTATTCCAATTTTTTTGTATCTGTTGAGATTTGTTTTGTGTCCAAGCATGTGGTCAATTTTGAGAAGGTTCCATGGGGTGCTGATAAGAAGGTATATTCTTTTGTGTTAGGATGGAATGTTCTGTAGATATCTATTAGGTCCATTTGAGTCATAACATGTTAGGTCCTTTATTTCTTTGTTAAGTTTCAGTCTGGTAGATCTGTCTTTTGGTGAAAGTGGTGTGTTAAAATCTCCCACTACTAATGTGTGGGGTTTGATGTGCATTTTAAACTTTAGTAGTGTTTCTTTTATGGATGTGGGTGCTTTTGTATTTAGAGCATAAATGTTTAGAATCGAGACTTCATCTTGGTGGAATTTTCCCATGATAAATATGTAATGTCCATCCTGATCTCTTTTGATTGATTTTAGTTTGAAGTCTATTTTATTAGATATTAGGATAGCTACACCAGCTTGTTTCTTAGGTCCATTTGCTTGGAAAGCCTTTTCCCAGCCCTTTACTCGGAGGTAGTGTCTGTCTTTGAAGTTAAGGTGTGTTTCTTGTATGGAGCAGATGGATGGGTCCTGTTTTCTTATCCATTCTGTTAGCCTGTGTCTTTTTATAAGTGAGTTGAGACCATTGATATTGATGGATATTAATGACCAGTGATTGTTAATTCCTGTTATTTTTTTGTGGTTGTGTTGTGTTGTGTTGTCCTTCTGTGGTGTATGTTGGTGTGGGATTATCTATTGCTTGATTTTTCATGGATGTGTTTAGCTTCTTTGGGTTAGATTTTCCCTTCTAGTGCTTTCTGTAGGGCTGGGTTTGTGGACAGGTATTGATTAAATCTGGTTTTACCCTGGAATATTTTGTTTACTCTGCCTATGGTGATTGAGAGTTTTGCTGGGTATAATAGTCTGGGTTGGCATCCGTGGTCTCTTAGTGTCTGCATGAGATTTGTCCATGATCTTCTAGCTTTCATAGTCTCTATTGAGTAGTCTGGTGTTATTCTGATGGGTTTGCCTTTATATGTTACTTGGTCTTTTTCCTTTGCGGCTCTTAATATTTTTTTCTTTGTTCTGTGTGTTTAGTGTTTTATTATTATGTGGTGAGGGGACTTTTTTTTTTGGATCCAGCCTATTCAGTGTTCTGTAAGCTTCTTGTATCTTCCTGGGTATTTCTTTCTTTAGGTTAGGAAAGTGTTCTTCTATGATTTTGTTGAATATATTTTCTGTGCCTTTGAGTTGGTATTCTTCTCCTTCTTCTATCCCTATTATTCTTAGGTTTGGTCTTTTCATGGTGTCCCAAATTTCCTGGACGTTTTGTGTTAAGACTTTTTTGTCTTTAGTGTTTTTTTGTTTGTTTGTTTTTTTGTTTTTGTTTTTGTTTTTGTTTTTGTTTTTTTTTGTTTTTTGGCTGACGGATCTATTTTCTCTATTGTGTCTTCAGTGTCAGATATTCTCTGTTCCATCTCTTGCAATTGGTTGGTTACACTTGTTTCTGTAGTTCCTGTTCGTTTAGTCAGGATTTCTATTTCCAGCTTTCCCTCAGCATGTGTTTTCTTTATTGTCTCAAATTCATTTTTCAGATCTTGGAATGTTTCTTTCATCTGTTTAATTGCTTTTTCTTGGCTTGATTTGATTTCTTCCCATTTTTTGTTCGTTTTTTCTTCCATTTCTTTAAGGGAGTTTTTTATTTCCTCTTTAATGGAATTTTTCATTTCCTCTTTAAGGGAAGTTTTTGTTTCCTCTTTAAGGGAGTTTTTCATTTCCTCTTTAAGGAAAGTTTTTATTTCCTCTTTGAGGGAATGTTTTATTTCTTCTTTAAGGGCCTCTATCATCTTCTTAAAGTCATTTTTAGGGTTGATTTCTTCTGTTTCTTCTGTCTTGGTATGTTCAGGTCTTGCAGGTGTAGAATCACTAAGTTCTGATGTTGCCATATAGGTCTTTATGTTGTTGCCTGTATTTTTGCACTGGCGTCTACTCATCTCTTCCTCTGTGCGGTGCAGGTGGTGTCTGTGTCTGAGAGTGCCTCTCTTGTTCTAATTTTTAGTCTTGGTTTAGTAGGAGTTCTTGGTTAAATTGGTGCTATTGGGCTATTTCTTTAGGTGCAGCTGATCTCAGTCGGTGAAGTATATACTTATGATTCTGGTGATCTGGTTTGGTGGCTAGGCAGCGCCTTCTTCTGTGTTCCCAGGTCACGTTTTGTTCATTTGTCAACTCCTCAGCTGATCTTGTTTCTTCAGACTTCCAACTGTAGGCATCTGAATCCTCTCCCAGATGGGTTTCAGCTGAGCGGGGTAGTCTTACCAACACCTCCAAGTTGTTGGGTTTCGCAGGATCAGCAGCTGGGCCCTGGGTTGTCCTCAGACGGAGTGTTCAGATTTGTTCTGGTTCTGTCCCATGGAGATAGCTTCTTCCCCGGGTGTTGGGGTTAGAGGCATCCCTGTTCCAAGCTGTGTCTGCTTGTCTCCGTTGCCAGGCCTGTCTACCTCTGCGGTCCGCCTCCGGGCCTGTATGTCCCTGTCAGCTGCCGCTGGGTCTGTCTGTCTGTGCAGGCCGCCGCCAGGCCTGTATGTCTCTGCCAGCTGCCACTGGGTCTGTATGTCTCTGCCGGCTGCCGCCGGGCCTGTATGTCCCTGTCGGCCACTGCCGGGCCCGTCTACCTGTGTGGGCCGCCGCCGCAGACCTACCTGTGGCTGCTTGTCTCTGCAGCGTGGCCTGTCTACCTCTGTGGGCCGCCGCTGGGCCTGTATGTCTCTGCTGGCTGCCGCCGGGCCTGAATGTCCCTGTTGGCTGCTGCCGCCGGGCCATCTACCTCTGCAGGCCGCCGGGGGCCTACCTGTGTCTGCTTGTCTCTGACGCTGGTCCTGTCTACCTCTGTGGGCTGTTGCTGGCTGCCGCCAGGCCTGAATGTCCCTGTCAGCCGCTGCTGCCGGGCCTGTCTACCTCTGCAGACCACCGCTGGGCCAGTCTACCTCTGCGGGCCGCTGCCACAGGCCTACCTAGGTCTGCTTGTCTCCGCCGCCAGTCCTGTCTACCAAGGTTACTTTTTAATGCCACTAATCTCTTCCACAGCCACGGAATTGTCTGTATCTTTTTTGTCTGCTTTGTTAGACTCTCTGATGCTCCTGTTCCACATGTTTTCTCTCTCTGTGGACCCTGGCCAATTCCTCAGGTGGTCTTGTTTCCTCAGACTGGAAGCCTCTGTGTCCTCATATCCGAATGGCTCTCAGCTGAACTGTGCTGCTAGAAGCCTGAAAGCTTACCCAGCCCCCAAATAAACTTTTTCATGTACTTGTTCTTATTAGAATATGGAGATCCCATCTTCTAATTCTCACTTTTTGAACCTTGATTTAACCCTTGGTATTTTTTCCTTCTCTTGAACCATACACCCAATCTTTCAAAAAGGCATTCCTCCAAATGTACAGAATCTCATCTCTTCTATTACTATTACTTTGATCAAGCCACCATCATATTGTGCCTACATCAGTGTATAATTGCAACTGACATTCCTGCCTCCACCTTCCCACATCCACTAGAATCCAACCCTCCCCACACAAAACCGTTGTAATTCCTTAACACTTAAAGTACACCTATTACTTAAATTACACAATATTTTCCTTACCTTCTGACTGAAAACCAAGTGTTATATTATTCTTTAGGCCATGTATGATGTGGCCTCTTTCAGTTCTCTTCTCCTGCAATTTTCATCCCACTTACTCTGTGCCAACCATATTCACCTTACAATTACCCTTTAAACAAGGCAAAGCAAATATGGTAGCACATGACTATAATCCCAGCACTTGGGGGGGTAGAGGCAGGAAGATCAGCAGATCAAGGTCATTCTCAGCTACATCATGAGTTCAAGATTAGCCCAGGCTACATAAAGAATAACACCAACAGACTCAGTGCTGTGAAAGTGTAGACAAACTGCTAAATTGTCTTATTAAATAAAAAGCATGCAGCCAGATATAGGGGTGAAAACCTGAGAGGTCAGGGAAATAGGGAAAGCCACAGCTAACCTCACCTCACCAACTCCACAGCTTCCAAACAATGAGCTACTTCCTGTCTACCCATGCCTATATGCCTTGCTGTTCTGACATCTGATTTGCTCTCTCTGTCCAGCTACATCACTTTCTCTTCCTGCTCAGCTCTGTCACTTCCTGTCTATCTGTACAGACCTTCAGACCTCCATGATTAACTGGTGTTGGAATTTAGGGCATGTGCCACCATGCCTGGCTCTGTTCCCAGTGTGGTCTTGAACTCACAGAAATCCAGACAGATCCCTGCCTGCCACGTGATAGCATTAAATGTGTGTGCTACCACTGCTTGACTTCTATATAGTGGCTGGCTTTTTCCTCTGATCTCCAGGCAAGTTTTATTTTATTGGGAGACACAACATATTGGGAGACACAGTACATTACCACATTTCCCCTTTTTTGTCTAATAAAAAAAGTTATAACTAATATAAGAAAAACTATATATAATAAGTACAATAACTATATACAATCAAATACATCAACAATGTCTAGTCCATTTGCATTTGACAAATTCAGAGAAAATATTCCATTATCTATCCTATTTTTGTGAATCCAAAATGTATCTAATTCACTTTCTATCCTATCTTGTATTACCAACAGAAAACTATCTTATGATATCTTTCAAATTTATACACTTAACACCTCTTAGTGAGTTTCTTTTCTGAATTTCTTAATAAGGATAACTATAACTACAACTATCTAATCTTCAACTCCCTCAGAGACCCAAGAAGAAAATAATATTACCTAGTAAAATAGGAAGTCCAAACAAGCAACTTCCAAAAAAGTGAGTTATGACAGAAACAGCCAGCTGCCTGGACAGTCACCTGAGGATTCTCTGCAACGTTGGGGCATCATCTTTGACCCACAGGCTTAGTATATCTGACAGACTCATTTGTGAAGCAGGATGCATGCAAGGCCTACAACTCGACTCCACATTCAATGAGAGTATTCCATGTACCACATAAACTTGAATTCCACCAGTGTCACATCATGATCCAGAATTTCAAATTCTGGAAATTGCTGTTGTTTTTGGAATTCAGCTTCCCATTCTTCTTGACTTGTGGGTGGCTTCATCTCCTTTATTAAATGCCAGTCTACCATTGAAAGTCCAGACTCTGTCAGCCTAGTTACTCCTCCAAGAATAAGTTCCAGCCACTATTCCACTGCACACCAGGAGCCATCAGTCCACTGCCTGTTCAGCTGCCTTCGGAGGATTGTACCTTTTTGGGATTGCAAAGCCACTTCAGCGATGGTGTCATATTGTCCTGGCCTCAGAGCACACCTGTTGCCAAAGCTGTAACCACACTTGTCTTGGCAAAGATTGGTAGTCCTTTTTTTTTTTTTTTTTTTTTTTTTTGTGTGTGTGTGTGTGTGTGTGTGTGTGTGTGTGTGTGTGTGTCCTACTTGTCCATTTTGGATAGCATACCATCAGTAGCCGATGAAAGGACACTTTCTTACCCAGTGGGTAACTTTTGCCACAGTGAAAGTTAACTTCCTATGCAGTTTCTTCAATGCTCATATCTTTTCTGAAGTAGATTGGTGCTGCCAGGAATAGACATGTCTTATTGTCCAGAAAGTCTGAGTTTAACTATAGCCAGAAGGTACTGAAATTGTGTCTGTTTTTGAGTAATTACTAGAGAGGTATAAGGAAAATCCCTTTCTAATTGATTTCACACCTAATCCTCTGACGTTGATAAATTATGAGTCTTTATTGATTGTAACTGTTCTTAGAAGTCACCTAATTAAACTATGTGTCTGTATTCTAATCAACCAGGTAGCAATGCAGAACAGACTCACACAAAGGAAACATGACAACTGCCCTTCTCTTCTCGCCCTAAAAGCAAACTGTTGTGAGTATTTTTCTTTTCGTTTTGATGGCTGCTTCCTAATTCTAGATATTATGATTCTCTGTTTTGACTTACCCACTTTCCAGATGACCTGATTAACCTCTTAGGTGAGTGCTTAAGATTTAGGCCATTCACCTCTATTCTTCTCAATGTGTGCTGTTAGTTCTACTAGTTATCTTTAAATGTGTATTTAAACCTTCATTTCTTACTCTTCCAGCCCCTGGAGTAACTCTTTTGATTTTATTTGCTAATGGCAATGTAAGCTACATGAAGCTGAAAAGCTTTGTCTGACTTTTCCTTCCCCTGTCCCCCAAAGCCTAGGCTACTGCCTGTGCTCAGTCGGTCCTTGATAAATACTCATTGAGTAAATGAATGAATAACTACATTGCTGGCATCAGCATTGGTATTCTCTCTCCTCTCATGCTCTATCCCTCCTATCAGCTAATATTTTACCTTTTCGAAACCTAGGATTTAGCATTTACATATTGTTCTGCAAGCACAGGGAAGCCTTCTGTTTTGTCCTAGGTCTTATACAAGTCTCTGCTTTCCACAGACATTATTCAGTTTAAAAAGAGATGCCAGCTAATGTTTTGCCTGGGATGTTTGAGGAAGGTGTCCACAGTACCAGTCATTCATTACATTCATTACCTCAAGCAGATCTCCTGATCCTCTGACTCCCATTCACTTGCTATTGATTCTGAGGCCAGAGATGTCCAAAGATGCTGCAGGGCAAATCAGCTTCCATCTTAAAACTTTACACCATATATAAAAACAACGATTTTCATTTTCAATCTCCCAGAATTTTACTAAATTCATTTGTAGATTTACCCCTAATGTCACTATGTTTAGTATTATTTGTTTGTTTGTATTTGGTTTATTTACTCTTCTTTTAGTAGATATTAAAGTAAGTGTGTACTTTACATTTTTTTAAAACTTGTATGTTTCTGACATGAATCTATAGGATACAGATGATTTGCTCTATACAGCTTCTTATTGCCTTTCTGGCTCAGAATCTGACTTCTCACACAAACTATAATACAATCAATGTGTTGTTGCTGATTCTCTTTTCTTATTTTTACTTAATGCTGTTATATATGCCAATTCTGTAGTGCACCTTTTAAGGTACATTATAAGTTCCTTAAAAATAAGGAGATATATTTAAAAGGTAGAATTGACATAAACACACACAGACACAGGCACAGGTGTGCGCGCACGCGCGTGCACGCGCGTGTACACGCACAGGGGGTGGGGAGAGAGAGAGAGAGAGAGAGAGAGAGAGAGAGAGAGAGAGAGAGAGAGAGGATAAGCACAGATCCTACCTTATGAAGAATAAAGCAGAGGGAGGAGGCAGGAGGTGTGCATGGACACTGTGATCTGGCCTCTTCCCTACATTGACACAAAACCAATGTAATGGCTTGGCCAATATATTTTAAAGGAGGTGAGTCTTGTGAATTCTAGAAAGAAATATTTGAAGTATATATAAAGAGGAGCAATTATTATTTCAATGTTCATTGGTTTACCTAACAAACATTGATTTGGAAGAAAGGGCTCTTCTAGGTAGCAATAATAACATGTTAACCTCCCACCTATTTTGTATTTTCTGATGGTTAAGCAAATCTAAGTCATCTGAAGACTAAACTTTGGAAATCTGAGCCAGTTTGTGGTCATATATAAAGCACAGTGTTTGTAGTCTTTCTGAAGCATTCACTTGAAGCTGATGTTTATTTGGAAGCTGAAAATGGATTGAGCTATGTTTTCATGCATGTGCACAAAAACGCAAGAATGTACTAAATGGGACAAGTTAGAAAAAAGTTTTTCCCCTTTCTTTCTTTTCCTTCCTTCCTTCCTTCCTTCCTTCCTTCCTTCCTTCCTTCCTTCCTTCCTTCCTTTTTTCTTTCTTCCTTTCTTTGCCATCAGACATTAAAATTCAACCCACTCATGATTCTGATTCAGAATAACTGACCTGCTGTAGCATTGACTTAGACAGACCATAAATTATGGCAAAATGATTGCCCAGTGTTTGTGAAAATGCCCTGCTAGATCCATACAAGTTTCCAATGAAGCTGAAAAGCAATCTGATCTATCAGATTGTTGTTATGATGTCCCTAGTGTGACACTCATTACAATAGGTTACATCTGTACCCAAGCTCTTCCTTGGGAAGAAATGGCCTTCAGTGTTGCAGTGACAAAGAGGAAGCCATGACCCGAAAGAGATCGTGTGTGACTACAGCATAGATAGGAATAGAAAAGAATTCTGCTGATTCATGAAGCATACTGTAACAACATGTCCCAGTATTCATCCAGGGTTTCTAAATCCTAAATGTTGTCAAAAGAAAAAACAAAACAAAAAACCCAGTGTGGAAAGCTCCTAACTTAGCCAAAGGCAAATGTGAAGACCTGGCTAGAGAACAGCTCTCCCAGCGAGTACATGAAGTGATCTTAACCTCTTCCCATCATTTATCTGCCTCCTCTGCCTGTCTCTCCACTCTGAGACCCCTCCCTCTGGTACTTTTAGGGTAAGGCTTTGTTTTCAACACTTTCCTAACTTTATACCAAGGAGTTAATCCAACCTTTGATCTCTGGCATCTGGCCATTTCATACTGCAGCTGGAAATCCAGTCAAATATGCAGTCACTGTCTTCTTTGAGAGGGGCTGCCCAGCTATTCTTGATGGTGGGCCCAGTATAATTAAGACTCTTTACAAGGGAAAGGGGGTGGGAAATTCAGAAATGGAGATTGAGATCAAAGAAGCAGATGGGCAGGCATTTCTGGAAACACTGTGCTGCCCACTTTTGAAGGTGGAGGTAGAGACCACAAGCCAAGGAATGCAGGCAGCCTCAAGAAAGTAGAGAACTGTGGATTCTTTTTTTAGAATTTCTGGGAAAAAGTACAACCCTGTCAACAGCCTGACTGTAACACAGTTGGAATCCATCATAAACTCCTGACATCCAGACTTTAAGACCTTCCATTTGCATTGCCTAAGCCATTGTCAGAAGGTACCACAGCAATAAGTAGCTCATTGCTTCCAACAACAAAAAGTTAAAAAGAGAAATTTCTGTCAGCTCTTAGAAAATTGAAAATTCAAGGCTAGGCATGATGGCACACACCTTTGACCCCAGCAGAGGCAGGTGGATCTCTGTGACTTCAAGGCCAGCCTGGTATATATATTGAATTCCAAGACAGCCAGAGCTCTGTAGAGAGACTGTGGAGAGAGAGGGGGGGAAGAGAGAGGGGAGGGAGGGGGGAGAGGGAGAGGGGGGGAGGGACGGAGGAAGGAAGGAGGGAGAAAGCTGATAATTCAGTCTGCAATGGCTCACTTTCTTCTTTAAGTACTTTTTTTTAGATTACAAGATAATTTTTATCATTTCTCCATTCTCTGCCCTCCACCAAACCCTCCTATGTACCCCTACCTTCCTCTCTTACAAATTCATCACCTGTTTTCTTAAATTTTGTTATACATATATCGTGTGTATACATTCCTAAATATATAAATACAACCTGCTTACTCTGTATAATGTTACTGTATGTGTATGCTTGCAGAGCTAACCATTTGGCATTGGAAAACAAGGAAACTTCTCTTTGAGATACATGGAGACCATTAAAACCACGACCAATCAAATTGCACAGTTTTGGAGCCCAGTCCCAACTAATGCATCAACAACACACTCCTGCACCTAAGGCTTGGGAACTGCAGAAGAGGACCGGACAGACTGTCAGAGCCAGAGGACCAGGGCGTTTGTGTGAGACTGTGTCGAATAGAAATATCAGAAGCTACACCCATGAAGACTCACCAACATGGATGCCTAAACACGACCTGGACATGGACAACACAAATAGACAAGCTAACCTGGACAGAGGAAGGAAGGTTCACAAGGCCTCTACCCTAGACAAATAAGGAATGCTAAGAATGTGCTCTTCCCAGGGAAGAGCGCGCAAATTGATGGCCTACTTTCAGTGTCAGAAACTGGCTTTGCAGCAGCTTCCTTCTTTGGGAGGACCAGGTCTAAGCTCCCGACATCCCCCCTTCCCTGTGATCTCAAATACTGAGGGCTTAGAGTTGAGCATGGGTTACTATCAGGGAGGCTGCCCTGATTCACACTTGGTCAGCTTTACTTAATACGCTCAGCACTATCAATCACATCATTCTCCCTCTGATTTACTTCAACAGCTGCCTAAATGAACATTAAATCCCTGCTCGTCAATACTACAAAAAAGGATTGAATATCAAGTTGGGTTGAATGTAGGAGAAGAGGCAAATACATCCATGGGAATCATCAGGTATCAGCACCAGTGAGGTACCACTGTGCTTTTGGATTCAGACAACTTATTTTTCCAACAGTGTTTTATGAGCTATTTATAGTAGTTTCCTGTACACATGAGGATTCTGAAGACTATGACCACTTAGAAATTCTGGGTTTTATTTTAGTTTGAGAAAAGAAGGGACCAAATTTGATTTGTATAGTATTTGGCCAGTAGTGAATCCATTATTATGTTTTATAAAACAGTATTTTAAATCTAGTGGCTGTTGTTCACAAAACGACTTCCCAAAGCCTTGTACATGCATAATGCTGAATGCACTTAGGAGGTGCCCAAAGGAAAGATCTTCTGCCAGGGAAGTTGCCCACACAGTAACTCAACCATTAAGGACGGTTGGAATTGTACAGAAAGATCTCTTGCCTAACCAAAGACACCAATGCCGAACTTCAAATGCAAAAGGCTAGTTTTCCTTTACAGTAACATTGAATATTGAGTGACCACACTAACAGTACATTTCCAGAAATTAAAACCACATTCTCACCTATCCAGAGTCTTCCCATATTAATAGGCAACTTCACTTAGTTTTATTTTTATAAAAACTCTTGATGGTTCCATTGTGTGACTGGGCAATCATTATGGATAGGAAGAATTATTATTAGATTTATGGAGACGAGTAACCTGTCCAGGATGGTGGCAAAGATTAATTCCCCCATATGGTCTCTCAAAGTGTACTCTAGCCAAAGAGTTGTTTTCTCTGAGAAATAAAGTGGATTTGGACCATGAGACAGGTTTAAACAGCTTGTGTGGATATATTCATTCGAGACATGAGCTAAGCCACTCTGTCCTTACTGTGGATGGAAGATTTTTATGTGCATCACCTCTGACTGGCACTGGGGACCTGCTATTTCCAGACATTAGTGTGCACACCCTGTGTTACCTTTCAGAATAAAAATGCATTGTTTCTTGGTTCTGGAGGTTGGAAGCCTAATATTGAAGAGTCAGCATGTAAGCAAATACATGCCAAGACTTTCTCCTGGGTTGTCATGGCTTGCTGGTGGCCCGGAGCATTCTTTGGCAGGGCCTGTATCATCCTGTTCTCCACCTTCATCTTTATTTATCAGCCCCCTATGTTTGTGTCTAATTATCTAAGTTTTTATAAAGTTACCATTGACATTGCATTAGAAGGCCACTCTGGTCCAGGATGACCTCATATTAACTGTGTACATCTGTGACAACACCGTTTCTAAATTTGGTCACATCCAAATGGGTTGGAACTCGGATCAACATATGAATTGATGTGGTGCAATTCAATTCATGTGGAATTTGGTCCATTGAATGAATCTGCTAAAAAACCAAAACACAATAGGTTCCCCTGTTTACCCCTTGTGGTGATTTGAAAGAAATGGGGAGTGGCACTATTAGGAGGTGTGGCTTTGTTGGAGCGGTTATGGCCTCCTTGGAGGAAGTGGGGGGGGGGGAGGGGAGGGAGGGGAGGGGAAGGCGGGCAGGCTTTGAGGTCTCCTATGCTCGAGCTATGCTCTGTGTGGCACACAGTTGCTTCTGCTGCCTGCGGATCAAGACGTAGAACTCTCATCTCCTCCAGCACCAAGTCTGCCTGCGTGCCGCCATATTGCCTTTCATGACGATAGTGCACTAAACCTCTGAAACTGTCAGCCCGATGAAATCTTTTCCTGATAGGAGTTTCCGTGGTCCTGCTGACTCTTCACAGCAGTAGAAGCCTGAAGTCACAGCTCTCCCAAGTGCACCGTCTTCCTTTTGGGCCCATTTCCCGCCAGTGCTGTGTGGTCTTTTCCTTTGCTTGTTCTTGGGGGGGTGGGGGGGGGACGACTTGACAGAAGCAAGTTCTCACAAACCGCTCCTTATTTCAGGCTAAAATCCTATTTAATCCTGTGTTTTCCATGAAGTCACTGTCAGAAAAGCCAACCGGACCTGTGATTGGCCTATTACTTGTTCCTCTTTTCTTCTACTTAACCAAAGCCCTGGAAGGGTGATTGATGCTCATAGTCTATGCTCAGGAAATGTCCGTCTGTCTTTCCTGCTATGACTGGCTTTAGAGTTACTGACATGCTTGTCTTGTGTGCTGGACTGGAAGCTCCTAGGATGGTAGGTTTGAATTATACTCCCCTTTATACATCCTTCCAGTGGGCTACTATCTGAGAACTAAACAAGGACAGTTAATTCAAACTAAAAAGTATGAAATTCAGCTTGACATGCCAAGAAAATGTACTATAAGCCACTCAGTTAAAACACAAGCAGAAGGTTAAAATAATTTGTGCATCTTAAATTCCTACTTTTTTAAGTTTACATTAATCACTACCTTGTATAACTTTATCTTTGAAACATTTCTTAGAAATACCCTGTGGGTGGGAGCTTGGAGGTAAGGGATAGAAACTCCATGGATTTATGAGCTCTGTGAAAGAGAAAGGAAAGAAATTATCCCAAGTCTTAATCTCAAGCATGTCCTTGCAGATAAAATTTGCATATGTAGGTGTTTCTATTGCTCTTTAGAACAACATTTCCTATCAGAAACTTACTTTGCTTCCTAGTTCCCTAAATGGTCGGCTGAGCTCATCTATAAAACAATGGGAGATTGTGTTCTCCAACAACATAATAGCTTTCATTCCCCTCCCCTGAGTGGATGTATAGTCAATAACAATGTTGCAATTCCAGAGACTACACAATAACTGGGCATGGCAGTTTACAAAGTATCTGCTTTAGCTCTGGAAGCTTTATACGTACATTTGCTTATTTTGTGTGTCAAGGCATGTTTTTGCAGTGGTACGCATGTGGAAGTCAGAGCACAATTTTCAAAAGTGGTTCTTTCCTTCTGCCCTGCAGCTCTTGGGGCTGAACATAGGTCTTTGGATTTAGGGATAAACATCTTTACCTGCTGAGGTATCTCACCCACCCAGCTCTGGATAGTTTACAATGTATTCAAGCTGCATAATCAGATCAATTTTCTTTTCAGAGAATGTCTATTATACTTAAGTAGCTATTTTGTGGATCCAACTGACTAAAATGAAGCCACAACAAGATGATAGAACTTCCCTCTGTCTGAGACATGACACAGACCCACGGGGTACTGGCTGTTTTTAGCAGGGAGCTGTCAAGCCAGTTCTAGATGTTGAGCTTTACTCAGTGTTTCAGAAGCAGAGCCCTGGTGGCAGATACCTAGGCTCCAGAATCAAGTCCATCCCTACTAAGTGAGCAGTACCTAGGCTCAAAGCTCCAACTCCATCCCTACTAGGTGAGCAGATACCTAGGCTCAAGCATTTCTATCAAGTGAGCAGCTTATTAAAGGTGTTGACAGTAATGTTTCCCTCCCCAAAAGCTTTCTGTGACAATCAAATAAAGCTGCAAACACTTCCCACTCCAAAGTCACCATTCAGCCTGCCTTAACAATGGCAGCTGCCAGGCACTCAGTTGAATTCAGCTGACTAACTAACTACTACTATGCATGCCCATTTGTTGCACTAAGTAATGTATTTATGACAAAACCAGCTTTGTTGAGATTCACATATTATAAACTTCTTTCATTTAATGTCTAGTGGCTTTAACATATTCACAGAGTTGTAACCATGAGCACAATTTAACTTCAGAGAATTTTTCACTTTGTATATAATAAATTAATGGGTTTTTTGTGGTTGGTTGGTTGGTTTGCTCTTTTTTTTTTTTTCCCCCAAGACAGGGTTTCTCTGTGTAGTTTTGGTGCCTGGCCTGGATCTCGCTCTGTAGACTAGGCTGGCCTCAAACTCACAGAGATCCACCTGGCTCTGCCTCCCAAGTGCTGGGATTAAAGGTGTGCACCACCACCTCCCAGTCATTTGCTTGTTTTTAAGGTAAAGTCTTACTATATAGGCATGGCTGGCCTGGAACTCGTGGAGATCCACCTGCCCCTGCCTCTTGATTGCTGGAATTATAGGTGTGTGCCACCATACCATGCCTGGCCAAATTAACCAATCATTTTTAATAGTTGTATTTTCTTATGGTTTAGAATGATCCCTATTCTGTGTTTTGCATAGTGGCCTAATTATTATTTTTTTTCAAGAGCAAGTTGACTACTTTGCTCTGAAAACAGAATGATTTCTTGTACCCAATGGACATAATGTTTTAGGGGGCTGGATGAGACCTGCATACTGCTCCATACCGCTGGTTGGGTTAAAAGTAGTCATAAAAAGTAGTCATAAACAGTGGTCATGACTCACTTTAAAAACTGAAGATCTAAAGAAGAATTCTGGATAGAAAGTGCTGAGAAGTATGTTCTGTGATTAAGGGGAGTTTATTGATGTTCATTTTATGACTAAGTACAGACTGACTAAAACCAGCTTCTCATGGCTTGGCATTTGAGGGCAAGGGTTCTGTTCGGTGGAAGCTGGAACAAGTGTGAGAGCACCTGGGCAGGAAATGAGACTCCAAGCCACAGTCCTGAAGTTAAAGTGGGCTAGGCTGGAAATAAGACCAAACGGCAAATAAAGAACACTGGGATTATTTTACAAACTTGCTGAGGTCCGAATTAGTTCAGAACACACACACACACACACACACACACACACACACACACACACACACACACGTCTGTCTGTACTCCACTTCTACAAACTGAAAGCATATTGGACTTTGGGCTTTTCTTAAGTCAATAGGTTCATAACAAACTAAACATGAATGTTATGAGGAGTTTTCAGAAGTTTCTTTGGACAAGCTAGGAAACAGCTGCATGAATATTTCTTACACTGGCTGCCTGCCCCACTCTGCTTCTTTGCGAGAAGACCACAGGGTTTTTTTTTACTCCTTATATCTCATGTGGATTGATGAAAAAACAATTTTCATCTGAGTTCTAAGACTCAGTGTTCCAGCCATAACTTTGACTCCTGGAAGCTAAAAATATACAGCTAAGCTATTTTTCTCTTCTGATATATTCCTGTTTACCCTTTAAGATTTAACTCAGAGCATTCAGTATTTCTTTCACACTCACTGGGGTAACTATTACCAGAATACAGAAAGTGAGCAGCTGTAAGATGGCTCTGCAGTGGAGGCAAGCCACTTCTGTGCAAGCCTGGGGACCTGGATTCAACTCCTGAAGCGTCTCTAAGGTGGAAGAGAGAATGTACTCCACAAAGTTGTCCTCTGATGTCCACACGTGCACTCTGGCATCTCTCTCCTCAGTAATACACACACAATAAAAATAAAAACTGAAAACAATAAACAAACAAACAATGTGAGAAATGTTGAAGTTACAGAAGAAAACAAGAAGGGACCGTATGGTAATATTTTATTTGTACTAAAATGTGATTTTATTTGTATGTTAATAAATAAAGTTGCCTGGGGATCAGAGCTAATAGCAAGCCATAGCAGAAGCTGGGTGGTATCATGTGACTTGGCAATCCCACTCCTGGGTATGCACATGAGGGCACAGAGCAGCAAGCAGTTCCAGCTTAACCTTACACCCACACTTACAGCAGGTGGAAGCAGCCCACATGTTCATTGATTGGGAACTTGGTCAACAAAAGGGTGTGTGAATACCCAGAGTGGTACTGTTCAGCCTGAAAAGGAAAGAGCATTCATGAAAGAAAAAGTCTTTTTTTTTTCCTGATAGAATCTTGTATTAGTTACTTTCTATGAACAAAACTCCATGACCAAGGCAACTTCTAAAAGAAAGTATTTAATTGAGCTTACAGTTCCAGAATGTTAAAGTCCATGATGACTGAGGAAAAGCATGGAGCAGGCATCTGGAGCAGGAGCTGAGAGCTCACATTGTGATCCACAGCAGGAGGCAGATCTCAAGAACTCTTTTGAAACCTCAAAGCCCACCCACACTGACATTCTCTCCCACAAGGCCACACCTCCTAATCCTCCCCAAACAGCCACCAACTGAGGATTTAAAAGACTTATGGGGGACATGTCATTCAAACCACCACAGAGCTACTCTCTAAGACCAGTCCAATAGCAACTAAATATATTTTGTATGTCAAGGCATGTTTTTGCCATGGTACGCATGTAGAAGACAAAGCACAATATTCAGAAGTGGTTCTTTCCTTCTGCCCTGCAGTTCTCGGGACTGAACACAGGTCTTTGGGCTTGGGAATAAATGTCTTTACCTCCTGAGGCATCTCACCCACCCAGCTCTGGATACTTTACAATGTAATCAGACAAATAAATGTAATTACAAGAATAAGGACTATCCTGAAAGATAAAAAAAAAAAAAGAAGAAGAACTTGTCTGCACATGTTACAAGGCTGTAATTCATCCTGAACAATAAACTTCCAGATCCTGCTAAGTGCAAGAGAATAAAGCCAAGAAGTTCTTCCTACGTGAAGTGGTATTCAGTAAGAGACTGTTTAGCAAGCTCCCATTGTGTGCTGTGCATTAAGCCCTTTTTGTACATTAACATGTGAGTCTTGAAAAATACCACCAGGAAATAGTTTCTATTTTCCTCGTTTTGTGTGTGGGCAGTCAGGTTTGCCCAGTTATTAAGCAATGGAGCCAGAATTTGGACCCAGAAAGTCTGACTCCAAGATCTTATCTTTTGATCATTCTACAGTATTTTAAGCCACTAAGAATTTAAGCACAGACAATTAACCGAAGCCATTTTATGTGGTATAGCTTAATTCTAGATAGTGTAAATAACATGAATAAAGCTACAAAAGCACCAGGGGGAAATACACATTTTATTTTTTAAATTTTTTTATTCTTTAACAATCTCATCCATGTTACAATGTATTCTGGTCATCACTCAACACTCGGTCTTACACCCACTGAAGCTCTTGGACTTAAAAAAAAAAATCTCAATGTAACAAAGCCTCTTCACACACCATGTAAAGGATCGTGAGTTCCAGATCAACCTGAACCACCTAGCAAGATCATGCCTCAAAACAACCAACCAGCAAAGAATGATGATCTGACTCCTAAGCATCTAAAAACCATAATTAAAGTCAAAGAAGTGGAGAGGTGAAGTCATAACCACAGTGCCTACAGCAAGCAGATATTAACATGCCTCCAGCATACAGAGACCTTTTTACAAATCAACCAGATGACCATAAACAAGCCTATGGAAAAATGTATGAACATTTCATAAAAATGAGAAAAACAGCCGGGTGTGTGTTGACACACACCTTTAATCCCAGCTCTTGGGAGGCAGAGGCAGGCAGCTCTTTGTGAGTTCAAGGCCAGCATGTTTGGCATAGGAAGTTCCAGGCCAGCCAGGGATACATAGTGAGACTCTCTCTGGGAGTGAGGGGGCTGGGTAAGAGATATAAAATTATGTTTAAACTTACAGTTTATTAAAGAAGTTTACATTTTAATGAAAAGCAATTTTCTTTTATCTCACTGGCAGAAATATAACTGATTGATAAAAATCTGATGTTGACAAAGATGTAGAAAGAGGAGTTTAGGCTGTAGCTGAGCACTAACAAGGGTGAGGCCTTAGATTTGATGCAAGCAGTACAAAGTGAAAAATAGTGATAATAAATACTTTTTAAATGAAAAGCTCACCATTTTTTTTTTAAAGAAAAGATGTAGAGAGACATGTGGCACAGTTCTCTGGAGAGCCACCTAACTTTCTAGAATTTCAAGTAAAACACAGGAAATCTTCCAGAGACTTATTGTGGAGATCACTGCCCAATACCAAAAGAACTCTGCACATAAAAATGTGATCACAGCACTATTTCAAACAGCAATGTATTTTGAAAATAGCTCCTCTACTCTTTGATTTAAAAAAAAAAACTAACTAAATAAAACAACAAAATATGTGTCCATGAAACTTATGAAATGTTGATATGGAATGATGTTGTTTCAATGAAATATAATGAAGATACTGAATAGCAGATAGAGTATGGCCACAGAAGTATACAATTGCATAAAGAAACAGGTACAAACCTAGACGAGCATTCACTACTATGTCAACTGCACTTACGACTATATGAAGAGATTTTTTTCAATGAGTTTTACTCTAATTTCTATTTTCATGTATAATTTGAATTTTTAAATAAGCAAATAAGCATCACCAAACAATGAAACAGAACAGATGTAGGAGTGCTGTGTCTTCACTTTATAAGATTAAAATGTAGGGTTTTCCCCCAATGGTTTTAATTAATAGGAATATGAAGAGTTGGCTTTTCACAAATCCACCTTTAAGCAAGATGCAGGGTCTCAGTGTATTCACATTCATCAGAACGCTTCTTGCAGGTAGTATCGTGTGAGTTGGATTTTTGACAAGGCTTGCTTTTGTTTGTTTGTTTGTTTTTAAATGAGAGTATATCTACTTTCTAGAACTCTCCTTTTCTACAGATACAAACTATAAATAAGAATAATTTGCCAGCCTGGCAGTATGGCGCACCCCTCAATCCAAGCACAAGGCCAGCATGCTCAACAGAGCAAGTTCCAGGACAGCAGGAGCTACACAGAGAAGCCTTGTCTTGAAAAAATAAATAAATAAATAAATAAATAAATAAACAAACAAACAACCCCGAACCAAAAGCAAAATGAACAGTTTGCTCATCAACAGCCATCTGCTGCTGGAGAGGAGGGACATGTGACGTGTGTGCATGTTTAAGTGCTTCTGTGTATATTTTATCTCTGCTTCACATTTTCCAGTGAACTCTGTATTTCTATGTTGAAAAACAGTGCTGTGCACCGAGCTCAGCTGAGAACATTTCACAAGATTCCCTTATCAGTCCATTAACTTCAGCATGTGATGTTTGCCTTCTGCCAGAGCACAGATTGTCTTCTGGGGTCAGTGCTTTTGAACTATAGTAGCATATATGAGTTGTGAGTAGAAATTGTCTCTAATTAGTAGCTATTAACATGAAATGCAAAAAAAAAAAAAGAGCAATAGTTGTCAGGTTCCACAAAAGTGAAAAGAAACATCTAACTGAAATTATTTAAAAAGCTGAAAGGTCTAAATTCTGTGTATAAATTATAAATACAGTTGTAAGCATTTGGGGACACACTAGCTTTGGGTGTTGGCCCTCTCCTCTCCTCTCCTTTCCTCTCCTCTCCTCTCCTCTCCTCTCCTCTCCTCTCCTCTCCTCTCCTCTCCTCTCCTCTCCTCTCCTCTGCTCTCCTCTGCTCTGCTCTGCTCTCCGCTCCTCTCCTCTCCCCTGCTCTCCTCTCCTCTCCTCTGCTCTCCTCTGCTCTGCTCTGCTCTCCTCTGCTCTCCTCTGCTCTGCTCTCCTCTCCTCTGCTCTGCTCTCCTCCCCTCCCCTCTGCTCTCTTCTTTTTGAAGCAGGCAGTGACTTACAGCAGTTCAGTGTTGTTTCCACCTTAAGGTCTGGAGTCACCCCATCTTTACTTTGTGTCTCTGTGTTTGGTTGGGTGTGCTTTTTCACATGCTCCTCCAACCAAGGAAAGCATCTGTCTTTAATCATCATGGGAGAACTGTGAGTCCCATCCCACCAGTGTCAACACTGACAGTTCAGTTCATGTCTGGTTGTTTATTTAATAATCTCAATAAAATTAAGCTTAAAATGTCTCCCGTGTATTATTGTCCAATATTCACCATTCTGAACTGAGCACACTACATGAAATGATTTATGTAGTTTCTATTTTGAACTTATATTATATAAAACCATTTTAAAGGTGTGTCATTATAAAGCATTTATTTGTTAAAAAAATCAAAGCTCAAAAGGTTTGATAAATGTAAAATATTGGAGAATATGGATAAGATACTTCTGGGGGAAGGAGAAAAAATACAAGACGACTGAAACTGAGAAGAGTAGAAAAATAAGCACTCACTACAAAATAAGCTACAAATTAGTCAGTGCATCTACACCTGGTGAAACAGTATAACAAATAAACAACAGAGTAACAAATTAACACCCACTCATATTACATCTCAAGCAACTTGCATGTAATTCTATGACCATAAACTTTTCCTTCCTCTTTGAGCAAAGACTTATGTGATTTTACTTCTTTTAAAAATAATCCTTTCATTCTTTGAGAATTTCAATACATTTTGATCCTATTCACCATCCTTAACTCCTCAAAGATACACTCCCATTCACCTCCCTACCCACAAGACTTTGTGCTCTCTTTCTCTTTTTATTAAGCTTATCAAGTCCATCTCAGCCCCAGCAGCAGGACATCAGGTAAGAGTCCTGTAGGCAGGCCACTCCACCAACGCCACCCCCCACTGGACACTGTAACCTACAAGACCCATTCTGCTGCCCAGACCCACGGAACTCATCATCCTTCCTGGGCCAACCATGCCCCACAATATCAGCAACCCCTAGGGGTACAAGCACCACCTGTACCAATCAGAAGAAGAGCAACCTCCCCATGAACAGCTCTCTCCAACAACACCGGCAGACCCAATAGGCACAAGTGTCACCCACACCTCTTAGAAGAACAGGCGCAGGCAAAACCCACACCAGTTGGAAGAACAGACTCCATAGGCACAAGTAAACCCAACACCAGCCAGAAGAAGTGGATAATACACTGGTTCTAGGCACCCAAACCCCCATAAACCTCAGCTGAGACAACCCTACTTGACCTGAAAATCTCTAGAACCCATGAACATTCAGGGCAAAAGATAATAAAGGAAACAGACAATAAAGGAACAAAAGACCAATACAACAAAGACATCAGAAGAATCAACACCTGTACCTATAATTATCCCAAACCCAGATGGGTAAATGACAGTGTAATAATACATTCAACAACATAAAGAGCAATATGGCACCACCAGAACCTAGTGGTTCTACATCAGCAAGACTTGAACATCCCAACACAGATGAAGCAGAAGAAAATGACATTAAAAATAACTTTATGTAGATTATAGAGGCCCTTAAAGAAGAAATGAAAAATCCCCTTAAAGAAAGGCAAGAAAAAACAATTAAACAGGTAAAGGAAACAGTTTAAGACTTGAAAATTGAAATAGAAGCAATAAAGAAAACACATACTGAGAGAATTCTGGAAATGGAAAATCTGAGTAAATGAACAGGAACTACAAATGCAAGCATCATCAACAGAATACAGGAGATGGAAGAAAGAATCTCAGGCATTGAAGACATAACAGAGGAAATAGATTAATCAGTGAAAGAAAATGTTAAATCCAACAAATTCTTAACACAAAACGTCCAGGAGATCTGGGATACCATGAAAAGATCAAACCTAAGAATAATAGGGATAGAAGATGGAGAAGAATTCCAGCTCAAAGGCACAGAAAATATATTAAACAAAATAATAGAAGAAAACTTTCCCAACCTAAAGAAGGACATGCCTATAAAGATACAAGAAGTTTACAGAACACCAAATAGACTGGACAGAACAAAAAACATCCCCTTGCCACATAATCAAACCACTCAATATACAGAATAAAGAAAGAATATTAAGAGATGGAAAGGAAAAGGGCCAAGTAACATATAAAGACAGACCCATCAGAATAACACCCAACTTCTCAATGGAAATTCAAAAGAGCAGAAGGTCCTTGACAGATGTTTTGCAGACACTAAGAGACCGTGGATGCCAGCCCAGACTACTATACCAGCAAAATTTTCAGTCATCATAGACAGAGAAAACAAGGTATTCCATGACAAAGCCAGATTTAAACAATAACTGTCCACAAATCTAGCCCTCCAGAAAGCACTAGAAGGAAAACTCCAACCCAAGGAAGTTAGCTGCACCCATGAAAACACAGGCAATAGGTAACCTCAGATCAGCAAATCCCAAAGAAGGGAAACACACACATACTACCAACAACAACAAAACCAAAAAATAACAGAAATTAACATCACTGTTCATTAATATCTCTTAGTATCAATGGACTTAATTCACCTATAAAAAGACACAGGCTAACAGAATAGATACAAAAACAGGATCCATCTTTCTGCTGCATGCAAGAAACACACCTCAATGCCAAAGACAGACATCTCAGAGTAAAGGTTTCAGAAAAGATTTTCCAATCAAATGGACCTGAGAAACAGGTAGCTATCCTACTATCCAACAAAATAGACTTCAAACTAAAATTAATCAAAAGAGATAGAGAAGGACATTACATATTCATCATAGGAAAAATCCATCAAGATTAAGTCTCAATTCTCAATGTGTATACCCCAAATACAAGGGTACCCACATCTGCTAAAGAAACATTATTAAAGCTTAAATCACACATCAAACCACACACACTAATTAGACAGAAACTTAACAGAGAAATAAGGGAACTAACAGATGTTAAGACGCAAAGGGACCTAACGGACATCTATGGAACATTTCACCTAAATACAAAAGAATATACCTTCTTATCAATATCTCATGGAACCAAAATTGACCACATCCTCAGTAACAAAGCAAAGCTCAACAGATACAAGAAAAATTGGAATAACCCCCTGTATCTTATCAGATCACCACGGCTTAAAGTTAGAATTCAACAACAACACAAATTGCAGAAAGCCTTCAAACTCATGGAAACTAAACAATGTTCAGCTGAATCACCACTGGGACAAGGAAGAAAATTAGAAAGAAATTAAAGACTTGATAAAAGTCAATGAAAATGAATGCACAATATACCCAAACTTATGGGACACTATGAAAGCAGTGCTAAGAAGAAAGTTCATAGCATTAAGTGCCTGTATAAAGAAGTCAGAGAAATCTCACACTAGCAACTTGACAGCACACCTGAAAGCTCTAGAACAAAAAGAAGCAAACTCACCCAGGAGGAATAGACACCAGAAAATGATCAAATTGAGGACTGAAATCAATAAAATAGAAACAAAGAGAATAATACAAAAAAATCAATGAAACATAGAGTTGGTTCTTTGAGAAAATCAATAAGATAGACAAACCCTTATCCAAACTAGCCAAAAGGCAGAAAAAGAATATTCAAATTAACAAAATCAGAAAGGAAAAGGGAGACATAACAACAGACACTGAGGAAATCCAGAGAATCATTAGGTCATACTTTGAAAATCTGTACTCCACAAAACTGGAAAATCTAAAAGAAATGGTCAATTTTCTGGATAAGTACCACATACCAAACTTAAATCAAAACCAGATAAGCAATTTAAATAGACCTATAACTCCTAAGGAAATAGAAGTAGTCATTAAGTCTCCAAACCAAAAAGAGCCCAGGGCCAGATGGTTTCAGCACAATATTCTACCAGAGTTTCAAAGAAGAGCTAATACCAATACTCCTCAAGTTGTTCCACACAATAGGAACAGAAGGAACATTACCAAACTCTTTTTATGAGGTTACAGTTACCCTGATACCCAAACCACACAAAGACGTAACTAAGAAAGAGAATTACAGACCAATCTCCCTCATAAACATTGATGCAAAAATATTCAATAAAATACTGGCAAACCAAATCCAAGAAAACATCAAAAAATCATCCATCGTGATCAAGTAGGTTTCATCCCAGAGATTCAAGGATGTTTCAATATACAAAAATCTGTAAATGTAATCCACCATATAAGCAAACTGAAAGAAAAACACCACATGATCATCTCATTAGATGCTGAAAAAGCCTCTGACAAAATCCAACACCCCTTCATGATAAAGGTCTTGGAGAGGTTAGGGATATAAGGAACATGCCTAAACATAATAAAAACAATATACCGCAAGCCAGGAGCCAACATCAAACTAAATGACAAGAAATTCCAAATGATTCCACTAAAATAAGGAACATGACAAGGCTGTCCATGCTTTCCATACCTATTTATTATAGTACTCGAAGTTCTACCTAGAGCAAAAAGTTAACAAAAGGTGATCAAGGGGATACAAATTGGAAAGGAAAAAGTCAAACTTTGCTAGTGACCTGACCCAGAAAATTCTATCAGGGAATCCTACAGCTGATAAACACCTTCAGTAATGTAGCAGAATACAAGATTAAGTAAAAAAACAAGCAAACAAACAAACAAAAACCAGTAGCCCTCTTATATACAAATGATAAATAGGCTGAGAAAGAAAGCAGGGAAACAATACCATTTAAAGTAACCACAAATAACATAAAATATCTTGGGGTAACTATAACCAAACAAGTGAAAGACCTGTATGAAAAGAACTTTAATTCTTCGAAGAAAGAAACTGAAGAAGATATCAGAAAATAGAAAGATCTCCCATGCTCTTGAATAGGTAGTATTAACATAGTGAAAATGGCAATCTTACCAAAAGCCATCTACAGATGCAATGCAATCCTCATCAAAATCCCAACCCAATTCTTCACAGTCCTCAAAAGAACAATACTCAACTTCACATGGGAAAACAATAAACCCAGGATAGCTAAAACAATCCTATATAATAAAGGAACTTCCAGAGGCATCACCATCCCTGACTTCAAGCTCTACTATAGAGCAATAGTAATAAAAAACATCTTGGTATTGGCATAAAAACAGACACATGTATCAATGAAATTGAATCGAAGACTCTGACATAAATCCACACACCTAGGAAAACTTGATTTTTGAGAAAGAAGCCAAAATTATACAACAGAAAAAGTAAAAGCATCTTCAACAAATGGTACTGGCATAACTGGATGTTAACATAGAAGAATGTAAATAAATCCACCTCTATCACTATGCACAAAACTCAAGTCCAAGTAGATGAAAGACCTCTACATAAATCCAGTTATGCTGAACCTGATAGAAGAGAAAATAGGAAGTAGCCTTGAATGCATTGGCGTAAGAGACTACTACCTAAATAAAACACCAGTATCATAGACACTGAAAGCAACAATTAATAAATGGGACCTCCTGAAACTGAAAAGCTTCTGTAAGGCAAAGGACATGGTCCATAAGACAAAAACGGCAGCCCACAGAATGGGAAAAGATCTTCACCTACATCTGACAGAGGACTGATCTCTAAAATACACAAAGAACTCAAGAAACTAGGCAGCAAAATACCAAATAATCCAATTAAAAATGGGGTACAGATCTTAACAGAGAATTCTCAACAGAAAGAATCTCAAATGGCAGAAAGACATTTAAAGAATTGCTCAACATCCTTAGTCATCAGAGAAATGCAAATCAGAACTACTCTGAGATACCACCTTACACCTGTCAGAATGGCTAAGATCAAAAACACTGCAGACAGCTATGGTAGAGAGGATGTGGAGTAAGGGGAACTCTCCTCCACTGCTGGTGGGAGTGCAAAATTGTACAGCCACTTTGGAAATCAGTATGGCAGTTTCTCTGAAAATTGGTAATCAATTTACCTCAAGACCCAGTAATACCAGTCTTAGGCATATACCCAAAGGATGTTCAATCATACCACAAGGATACTTTCTCAACTATGTTCATAGTAGCTTTACTCATAATAACCAGAAACTGGAAACAACCTAGATGCCCCTCAATGGAAGAATGGATAAAGAAAATGAGGTACATATACACAATGGAGTATTACTCAGTGGCAAAAAACAATGACATCATGAAATTTGCAGTGACCTGATTCAGAAAATTCTATCAGGGATAGAACTAGAAACAATCATCCTAAGTGACTAACTCAGACCCAGAAAGACAAACATGGTATGTACTCAGTCATAAGCAGATATTAGGTGTAAAGCAAAGGATAACGAGGCTACAATCCACAGCCCCAGAGAAGCTAGGTAAAAAGGAGGACCCTGAGAGGGACACATGAATCGCCCTGGGAAGGGGAAATAGATGAGACTTCCTGGGTAAACTGGTGCAGGGGGAGGGGAGTAGAGGGAAGGGGATGGAGGATGGGAACATGAGGGATCTGGATGGTCGTTAGGGAAGGGATTGAGAGGGAAAACTATGAAAGAGATATCTTGATAGAGGGGGCCATTACAGGGTTAGGGAGAAACCTGGTGCCAGGGAAATTCCCAGGAATCCAAAAGGACAACCTCAGCTAAGACTTCTAGCAATAGTGGAAAGGGTCCCTGAACTGGCCTTCTCTTGTAATCAGATTGATGACTACCCTAATTGTCATCATAGAGCCTTCATCCAGTAACTGATGGAAGCAAAAGTAGGGGTCCACAGCCAAGAAATGGGCCAAGCTCCAGGAGTCCAGTTGAAGAGAGGGGGGATGGATTATATGAACAAGGAGGGTGTCAAGATCATGATGGAGAAACCACAGAGACAACTGAATCAAGCTTGTGGGAACTCATGGTCTATAGACCAACAGCTAGGGAGCCTGCATGGGACCAACCTAGGCTGTCTGCATGTGGGTGACAGTCGTGTAGTTTGGTCTGTTTGTGGGGCCCCTAGCAATGAGACCAGGATCTGTCCTTGGCATATGAGCTGGCTTTTTGGAACTATTCCCTATGGTGGGATGTCTCACTCAGCCTTGATGCAGGGAGGAGGAGCTTAGTTTGGTCTCAACTTGGTATGCCATGCTTTTTTGACTCCCATGGGAGGTCTTACCCTTTCAGAGGAGTAAGGAGGGTATAGAAAAGAGGTGGGAGGAGGGAATGGAAGGAGAGGAGGGTGGGGAAACTGGTTGGTATGTAAAATAGAGAAAAAAAATTAATAAAAAAGAAACCCTATCAAGTCCAATTTATGTTGCCCAGGATGTGAGCCTGCCCTCTCACTGGGTTGACCTTAAAGATGATTCTCCCAGCATCTCTAAAGTGCCAATAGATCCCCAGCTAGGAGTGCAACTTCATACACGCATCACCCTAAGCAAATACATTTTTCACTTAGAAAGCAAAAGTAATCATTTACATGTATTCAACACCTCACAAATAGCCTTTGAAGAAACCTGATTAGATGTTTAAATGTGTCCTAAAGTTGCATGGTTCTAAACAGACAAAGGAAATTGTCTTAGTCACCGAGTCACTGATCTCATCAACAATTGTATTTAAGAATGAGCTTGCTAGGAGAGTTGTTAACTAATTATATCTAATTCTCAACACTACTAACATCTCTACTTCTACTGCTTGATTTATCGACATAAGGCAAACTTTCTTTCATTGGCTCACTACCCCAGATAAGTAACTCACGCCTATCCATTCCCACCTTTTCTCCCAGGTGTTCTCACTGTATGTTTGCAGTCTGTTGCCTTTCACAGTCTCAAATAAAAAGCCTAAATGTCCTTTATTGTTTTGTAAATTCATGCAGCACCTCAGTTTTCTCTCAATAAGTCAAGGATGTAGGAACTATACATGATAGTGCACACCTGTGATGCCAGCCATCTGGACACAATGGCAGGAGGCCTTTGAGTGGGAGGACAGCCTGGACCAGGCCATGACTGCTGCCCTGGTCTGGGCTACACAGAAAGACTAAAGGACTTCAGAGGGAAACTAAAGAACACCTACTGCATCTGTAATCTGCAACTCTTAGGTGTTATGAACTATGCAATAATTTAATTTATCAATATTCTGGCACAGTCTGTCCTCATTTCATAAACTCTTCAGTTTATTCATCTTATTAAAATTCTGGGGGGGTTGCATAAAGGCTTTTGCTTAATTTATAGATAACATTCCTTCTCTGATCTCAGAATACAGTAACTACAACTCTAAAACAAAAAAAAATGTATTTTCTTCCATGAATTATCTGTCTTCTTTGATCTGTTACTTTCTTTATGCATCTACTGCTGCTCTGACTGTCTTCGATTATCTGTTTATATTTACAAGATAGAGACTAGGTTGATTAATTAAAGTAGCTCATGTAAATTCCATCTGCTGTTGAGGAAGTTGTATTTTCTTAACTGGCATCCTTTGAGTGAGGGGATTGTGTGTAAGTGGGCAACTCATGTCAGTGGATGTGCTTTGGGGCACAAAAGTAGTCAGACCTTCACTCCGACTCTCAAAACATGTCCTTCTCTAGAGGACTCAGCCTCACTGAAGTGTGAGCCCCTGGACCCCAGGCCCTTCTCGAGAGGACCAGAGCCTCAGAAGAGTGTGAGCTCCCCTAGGACATCCCTTATCTAGAGAACCTCAGCCTTACTGGAGTGTGAGCTACCCTAGAACATTCTCTAGAGGACCTCAGCCTCAATGGGGTGTGAGCTCCCCCAGGTCCTTCTCTAGAGGACCTCAGCCTCACTGGGGTTGTGAGCACTCCGGAACAAGTCTTCATTTCTTTATCATCTATTTGCAAATGTCATCCTGTCAGTGACATTGCACACATGCTCTGCCTGGGTAGATAGGATCAGCTGTTCTGGATAATACAACACTTCTGCCTTTTCCCCGACTGAGCTGTAGACTGTGACTTATGCCTGTGCTACGTTTATAAACCAAAGTTCCTTTATCTGTTTTCAAATATGAAACAGTATATGAGAACAAGCAGAGAACAGTAGATTGGGTTGGAACAAAGAATATCCTCAATTCTACCTTATGAATTTAAGAAACATTTAAAGGAACTACTTGACTAAAAGTGCTGATCCCCCGTGAGACAGATGTCAGCATCCCATTGTGCAAATGGAACAGAAGTTCAGGCCCAAGAATACAAAGCTAGCAACTAGAAAGGCTTAAATTTGCACACAGCTATCCCTGCTACTCGCATAGATGTTGGGACAGCCTCAGCATACTTGGAGATCTACACAAGCACAAACCCAGGCAAGACAGTCACAGATAAAGGAAGCCCCCTGGAAGCACAGTTGGAAATCCTCACATTCAGCTCATTGACAGAACTCTGCCCACTTCACATGTAACATGCATTTGACATAAGTAGGCCCCTCAAGGACACAGGGAATTTTCTGGCATTTCCCATGAGACAAAGCTCATGTGAGGTTTTGAGTGGCACAGAGGAAAAGTAGAGAGAAATGGTTTGGGATTCTGTTCTGCTTTCTGCCAGCGATGTACAGTATTTATTATACAAGTCAGTCTTCCCCATCTGTACAATACAGATGATATACTTTTCACTGAGTTATGGTGGGGGTTAAATGAATAATATAGAAAAATAATTGATGGTCAAATATTAACTCTTTCTGCACTAATATCTTAAATGTCTTTTACCTAAGTACCTTGGAATTAAATGAGAACATTTAATATA
The DNA here is from genome assembly GCF_049852395.1 of Peromyscus maniculatus bairdii. Lineage (NCBI taxonomy): Eukaryota > Metazoa > Chordata > Mammalia > Rodentia > Cricetidae > Peromyscus > Peromyscus maniculatus. Next base: position 66,271,488 of record NC_134864.1, on the reverse strand, counting down.
GCAATATTACACAATGTTAAATAAAAACTTAAATCTATCATGGCACAACTATTCTTTCTAGAATATAATATGAAAAAGAATAATATCCCTGTAAGTATGACCTAAACCACAATATACTCTAGGTCATTTATTATAGGGCTTTGAAAATTAGTTCTACAAAACTTCATGTATGTTCATGTATACATGAAGTAAGGACAGTGACCACCTCCTTTGAACATAGTTATTTTAAGAACCGGGCAATGCACTTTTCTTCTAATAAAACACAATAAGGAAAACATTCAAATAGAAAATCTACCCTAACTTGCACAAGATCAAGAACAAGAGAACTCACCTGTGCTTTGATATTCCACTTCACCATTTCTTAAATAAAGTACATGTCCCCTTGTAGACCTGAAAAATGTGAACAAGTCTCCATATAAGGAAAAGTCATTTCATTTTTAAAGGGCGAGGAATATGACCAGTTCAGACCGCTTAGGTAAATGTGCACGTTGCCATAAGATTCTAACATTTCCACTCTATTCTTGAGCTACCATCTTGTACAACAAAAATATTTTGGTAGCAAAGATTACTCTGAAGGGTGGATTAAAGGAAGAAAGAAGCCATCGTGGAAGAAGCTGTAATGTTTAGCTGGGGTTATTGAGAGTCTGAAGGAAGAATAATTTGAAGAAAAAGGTAAAACTCAAGGTTTTTGTTTTGTTTTGGTTCAGGATTTTTAGTTTACTTTTTGGTCTTAGCTGCAATCTTAGACCAAATTTATTTCCTTTTAAACTTTTTATTTATCTTTATTCATGTGTATGTATGTGTGTGTGAGCATCACATGTGTGCAGGTGCTCTTAGCAGCCAGGCCTGAGCTGGATCTGTGGGGCTGGAACAACTGGCAGTGGTGTTAACTATGTGAGTGCTGGGGAGGGAACCCGGGTCCTCTGTAAGAAGAGCAAGTGTTGCTAACTGCTGAATCACCTCTAGAGTGCCCCTAACTGCTGAATCACCTCTAGAGTGCTCCTAACTGCTGAATCACCTCTAGAGTGCCCCTAACTGCTGAATCACCTCTAGAGTGCTCCTAACTGCTGAATCACCTCTAGAGTGCTCCTAACTGCTGAATCACCTCTAGCGTGCTCCTAACTGCTGAATCACCTCTAGAGTGCCCCTAACTGCTGAATCGCCTCTAGAGTGCCCCTAACTGCTGAATCGCCTCTAGAGTGCCCCTAACTGCTGAATCGCCTCTAGAGTGCCCCTAACTGCTGAATCGCCTCTAGAGTGCCCCTAACTGCTGAATCACCTCTAGAGTGCCCCTAACTGCTGAATCACCTCTAGAGTGCCCCTAACTGCTGAATCACCTCTAGAGTGCTCCTAACTGCTGAATCACCTCTAGAGTGCTCCTAACTGCTGAATCACCTCTAGAGTGCCCCTAACTGCTGAATCACCTCTAGAGTGCCCCCCCCATCTATTTCTTAATCTTGGTGGAACATATTAGACAATCTGTATACTTACTTCCCCATGTTATAGATCTTTAACATGCTTGGTGAATATGCCAACAGTCGATGTGAACCTGACTTTCTGTCTTCCTTAGAACTGACAATATCCACACATCAATCAGTAGAGATAAAAATCTAGACAAACAAACTATGGTGATACAACAGAAAGTATCTCTTTAGCTTCACTGAGCTTCACTGGAAAGAAACTATAAGAATTTAGGGCGGTTGCTTCCAAGGACTCATAGAATCGGATGGGAATTGAGAGTTTTCACTTAAATTCTACGGTTTTCTTCTTTTTCAGAGAGGAGTGTACTGTCTTTACAATTCAGGCAAACTTTAAAAGTCATTTTAAACACCATTGTTTTTCCCAGCAGTGCTAGCAGCACGTGAAATAAAGGAAATGTTTGCCATGTGTATGATAGGTAATAAATACATCGATTAATTTGATATTTGTAGTGCTTTACAGTAAATATGTTCAATAGTTTGAAATTTTCATCACACGTTTGCCAGGTTTTTCTTGGTTCTCCGGACTTTGTAATTCTTTTGTAAATTTCTTCTCACAATCACTAGCTTTATGAAACTATATCCTCTTGTTCACAAACCATATCATTAGAGAATGCTAATTTTTTTTTAAAGGCAGCCCACGGTGGCCCATGCATTTTGTTGTTTGTTTAGTTGTGTGTGTGTGGGGGGGGGTATTTTCAGATTAATTGTGAATGTTTAAGAATTCCCAATTCTGCCAACTCAGGTCCAAGTCATATGGCAAGTGGGTCACATACACTTGCCTGGGAGCCCTGACCGCACCTCATTCCCTACTAACAGGCCTTGGGTGTGGGTAACTTCAGAATTCCCTGTGCACTGTTTTTTTCCTTATAATGTACTGGAAAGTAACTTTTTACTTGCACAAAGGGTAAAGGATATTGAATATCAAGCTTGTTAAGTTTGTTGCTTGGAGCTGGTAGGGGAAGATGGGAGAATGGAGGTTGGAATAATTCTTTGAAAATTAACTGAAATAAGGTGGATTAGAAAGACAATTCCATGTGTCCCTCATTTTTGGAATCTAGAGGGACAAAAAAGGAAAAGACATGTAAGTAGATGAAAATGATGAGAGAAGAGGAAGGGGGTCAGAGGGAGGGAAGGGGAGGCGGGGAAGGGGGTGGAGTGATGGGTAGGACCCTGCTGTACATACGCCTGAAATCATCACCACAAACCCCATCGTTTTATGCAAGTAATGTAAATTAATAAAAGACAAAAAAGTGAAGGCTTCTTCATCATCGTGTTTAATATACAACCAAAGGGGCTCGTGCTGGAAGAAGCAGCTTAAAAAGCTCACAGAGAATGAACAAGAACATGAAAAAAAAAGTATAATGAATGTGTTTTCAAGTAGGTACAAAATGAAGAATTCCTCTTAAAACGAAATTACATAGAAAATAAAAGAACTTCTAATTTACTGTGCTATACTGTCCCACTGACACCGATGGATTTGGAGTTATTTCTCTTTTAAGAAACACAACTGAGCCGGGCAGCGGTGGCGCACGCCTTTAATCCCAGCACTCAGAGGAAGAGCCAGGCAGATATCTGTGAGTTTGAGGCCAGTCTAGTCTACAGAGCAAGATCCAGGACAGGCATCAAAACTGCACAGAGAAACCCTATCTCGAAAAAATCCAAAAAAAAAAAAAAAGAAAAAAAGAAAAAATTATAGTAAAGAAGCCCACCTGGAGGCAGGGGCAGGGTCCCTTTCTCCTTCTGTCCCTGACATAATCTAAACCCTCAGGCAGTAAACAGCAAAAGCTCTCTAAGGCTGCAGCCCAGATTCCCTGTTCCCCTCCTCTTCCTGCTCACTGCAGTAGCCTGCAGAGATAAGCGCAGCGGCTGTAAAAATTCTATTAACTCCGGACTCCAAGCTCCTTCCTCTTCCACGGGGCCTCTCCTTGTGGGTCCAGCATTTGGCAAAGTGCCCAGATCAAGTGCCGGGATCTTTTCCTGCTTGGATCGTTCTATTCCTTGTACAAGGTCACAGACCTTCAGTCCCGGCTGTGAACACTCAGAGCAGATATCCAACCCAGCTTGATCTCCGTGGGAGGAGCCGAGGGCCTGGGCACACTGCCCAAGCCTAGCACAGCGGGTGTCTGTAGCTACAGGGTGATGCCAGACACTCTCCACAACAGGGAAAAGGGGATCTTTTCCCACTATGTCTGCTGAACTTACATTCACCCTGCCTGATCACAGCTTGGGGCCTAGATCACATCTTCAATAAAGGACTGATGAATATGTTTTCAGAGTATCAGACATCTCCTGTGTTACTTCCGTCCAATCTCTTGTAATGCCACCATCCTCAGCTGCTCCATATGACCTCACTTGTTCAATCAAGGAAGTATTGAGATAGGCAGAGCTGTTTTCAAGTATTACCTCCAAGTTACAGAAGGAAACTAGAACTTGAGAACTTGGTAGGACTGATTCAAAGTCAAAGAATGAACACCGGGCTCAATGTTTACTGCAGTTTCATCCAGGATACCATAAACTAATAACATGGGCTACAAAACTGTAGCCCTGTATAGATTATCCAACACAGATGTCCTGTGATAAAAACAACTCAAATAATTAGCCCCAGGAGGGTACATGAAGTGGAAAGTGTCTACACTGCGAAGGAAGTTATCAGGGGCAGATAGGACTCGCGTAACAACCAGCCAAACTTCAGACAGGGAGCTGATACACGAAGCTTACAAAGAACTGTAAAAATTAAACGCAAAGCCTCTACACTTCCAATCGAGGAGTGGGCTAATGAATAATGCCCCCAAAAGGAGAAACATAAATGGCTAACAAGAATTTAAAAATGTGTTCAACAACCCCAGTAATCAGGGAAGTGAAGATTATATCTACTTTGAGATAGCACCTCACCCATCAGAATTGCCATCACAAGGAATCTGATAGCCAATGCTGGCAAGGATGTGGGAAAAGGGCCCCTTGTTCACTGCTGGTGGGAGGGCAAACTAACAGAGCCGTTATATAAGTCATTATGGAGACTTCTTAAAAATTCAGACTAGAACTGCCTTGGGAGTCAACTATACCACTCCAGGGCATACACCCAAGGACTCTATGGGCTACACGCTGCTTTGATAGAAGCATAGACCCACTATTTCTGAGAACTGATGGCTCCCAGAGCTGGCGGTAAACGGTACCACCGCCATATTGCCATGTTGGGAAGCTGAGGTGGGCGGAGCCAGCAGCCACAGCACAGCTTCAGTCTTAGAATGCTGCAGCTGTACAGTTAATAAGTGATATAAGTCTATGTGTGTTTACTTGGTTGTGTCTGAGCAGCTGTGGGACTGGCGGGTGAGAGAGATTTGTCCTGACTGTGGGCCAGGCAGAACCAGAAAAACAATAGCTACAGGACTCTGCATCTTACCATAGATAACTGCACATCCACATTAATTGCTGCTCTCTTCACAACAGCAAGGCAGTGGAAACAGCCTACACGTCCACGAATGATGAGTGGGTACTGAAAATGCGGCACGTATACACAACAGAATCTTATTCAGCTATAAAAATAAATGAAAATTTCAGGAAAATAGATGGATCTGAAAATTTTAGTTTTAAGTAACCCAAACTCAGAAAGACAAAAAATAAGTTCAGTGTCACATACTGGTCCTAGCTGCCATGTGTACATGTATATGTGAGTCTAGATATGAGTAAAGCTTAAAAACTAGGAAGACAAAGCATGGCCAGGTGTCGAGGAAGGACAGGAGGTGGTCAAAAGGACAGAGACAACGGAGAAGTTACTGGAGGTGGGAAGGAGGTGGTCAGGGGTCAGGGAAGCGGAGGAGAGGAGAAACTGACTACAACACACTTTGTTCAAAAGGCCATAATGATACCAAATACCTTATATGATAGTTTTTGAAATAAGTAAAAAAAAAAATGGAGAATACAACTCAGTAAAGAGAAATTAAGATTTTTTAAAACATTTTATATAGAAATATTTATGAAGATTTTACAACATAGTAAATCATTATGTCATACTGTAGAAAGATGAAGGAAAAGATTAAACTCGGAGACGAAGAAAGTGCTCGTAGCAATGTATTGCAGTCTCCATGAAAGTGCATCAAAAGTTAAGGCAATGTCCCATGTGGGTACTGGCATGTTACAAAATAACTTGCAAAACAGTTTTAAAAATATATACAAAACAGTTCTTCCTTTTATTCTTTTCAGAGATATTGAGAGGGAAACTTTTGTGACTATTTTTTGCTCTAGAATAATGCAGAGATACTGAATACCTAGGCCCAAGTCAGTAAGAGTGAAAAGTTCTATATGAACCCATCAAATGATCCCCAGTCATTCCCAAGGGTGGGCTGCTTTTTGGCATGTAACTTGCCAGGCTTGGGGGCAGCTGCCTCACATACCCAGACTGTTAGTGACCACTGTTGACAGTGATTCTGGTGACATGAGGGCCTCGCCCTTAGGTGTAGTGCTTAACCTTCAGCTTCTACAGCCACACTAATAACATCCTGTAGGTCCTTCCACACTGCACTAGAAATCTACAGCTTTGCTTGTGCATGCCCGCAGCTTGAGAGAGTCATTTTATAAAGAGCTACACACGTTACTGTAACATGGTGCCCTGTCTGATAGTCCAAATGCAAAGGTTAAACTATAAACCTTTTCGGACAATTCTGGTTACCTATTTCATTCTCCACATACAATAAATTCCTCAAGTGGAAGGGGCTTAAGAAGGATAATACTGGCTATTAGACTATAAACTTCAGACACGGAGAAAAGCCTGATTCTATAACATAACTGAGATATTACAGATCTAGAAAAGGGCAGTGGGCCAGACTTTTACAAGAGTGAGTCTTAGGGAGAATTGATTGATCTGAATTCTAGTAGATGCAGCAAATATCTGCTGAGGAATAATTTAGCTCACCTGATAGCCACTCTCTGTAAAATTTCATATACCCTTAAGAATAAGGGAACTTTGTTTTACCATTATATACTCTCCATATGTACACCGACCTTTTCTTTCTCTCTTCCTTTTTTTTTTCCATGTCTAAATGTAAGGGGAAACAACCAGTTCACCTTTGCTGACTTAGCCCTCAAGGCACAGCTGTGGTAAAATCAAAAAAATATGCAGGCGTTTATTGGAATTCTGCAGTACAGAATAAGCACACATGCTCTCCACAATCTAGTAACAGGGGCCGCAGCGACACTATTTTTACACAACAGATGTGTTAGGTTGGTTTTCATCTGTAACTTCTTTTTCATCGGGACCACAGACAAAAAGCTGGTTGCCCAGAGTCTTCTGGGCAAATCGGAAATACATAAGATGGCCCATTGCCACAAAGGAGACTGAAATCAATACGAGCAAGCCAAAAGCTTCAGGATTTGGGGCCAAGATGACCATGATGAAATGCAGCAGGTCGAGAAGGTAGTTCATGGAGTTCTGCACGCCATTGATAATGCCTCTTTCAGATTCAATTACGTTCTCTTGCAGCAATTGTGTCACAGTTAAATCAAAGGACCAAAGACCTATATGGTAAAGAATATTTTAAAAAGTTAAATTTCATTGTATCGTTTAACCTATAGTTACATAGCTTACGTTATTCAGGTGTGTTAATCTATGCAAAACACATTGATTCTCTACAATCTTTGAATCACCCATAAATAGAAAATATTAATCACTTTACCTTATATAATTTATTAGTATACGCTGGATTATTAATGCCTTCAAGAAATTGTTTTTATGGCCATCAGACACAATAAAGCTAAGTTACAAGTTTCCTATTTTTCTGTGATTATTCGGACTACAGAAGTAAAATGGCATCAGATCCTACACATTCTAGCACTTCTAACGTTGAAAGTGACCTAATGTGCTGCCATGTCTAAAGAGCACAGAAACCTTAAATCATTGTTATATTGCTACTTGAGTAGCACAGGGCTGCCAATAAAGCTGTCTCGCCTGAGTATTAATGTCTCTGATAAATAAGTGAATTGCTGTGTCACAAGATAAATATGGTTTCGTTTCAAGAATGAATGGATTCAGAGGCCATTTACCAGTGCCCCATTAATGATTACTTAAATTCTGCTCTGTAAGATGCTTTTATATTATGTTTCCAGCCAGAAGTATAAAACTCATTTGTATGGCCAAGTATGTATAAATGCATATCAGCTAGAGAGAACTTTTGAAGGATGCTTCTTACAACCACAATGTCTTCAAAAGAGGAATAATTTAAGGGACTTCCCCAGCACACAGAAGGCCCTGAGTTTGATCCCCAGTAACTAAACTAACACACACACACACACACACACACACACACACACACACACACACACACCACAGGAGAGACAGACAGGGAGAGATTAAATATTTAATCCTTAAAAATATTCATTTAAGGATGTACTTCAGAATTGGAGTGCTCACTTAACATACCCAAGGTCCTGGGTTCACTCCCAAAACACACACACAATTTAGAAAAAAAAAAATCCTAAACACTTTATGTACACGCACATCTACATATACACATACAGTTTATTAAGTAAACTTTCATGTTTAATGAGTAGATCCTACATATAAACTGTGGGTTTTGCTTAAATTAACATCCATGAAGTATTTCAGATAATTAATCGTTGAATTCTCTGCACTAGTATTCCAAAATGATTTAATTTTTTACTATACGGAAAGAGAGTTCTTACCGATTCTAGCAGCAATGACGCCTGCGAAGAGCAGGCTGACGGAGATTATGGGCTCGGATTTAGTACTCATCTCCTGGACAGTATTAACAATATTAGACACGTTGGACATGGGCGTTTCGGTTGAAAAGACGGTCTCGGGTATTTTGGTAGTTGGGGGCACTGGTTCCACCTGCATAAACCTAGAACGGATATCTTCGAAGGGAGAAACAGAGAGGTCCATGGGGCTGCCAGGCATGAACACGGAGATCACACACAAGATCAGACAGGAGAGCTGTGCCAGTCCTGAGAACAGACCGGTCCGAACAAGACCGCATTTTCGGCGCAGCCAAGTGAAAGCCACAGTTCCCATTATTCCAGTTATTGCTGACGCTCCCATCAGAATACTGAGGATGGAGCCGCTCAGCCCCTGAGTGTAGGCGTACCCTGTGGTAATGCAATCAAAGCCCAGGACTGTCATGTAGAGGAAAGCCAGGCCCATGCCAGCCAGAAACACCGGCTGGTTGTAGTAGGAGACCCATCCATCTCGAAAGGTACGGAAGGGCTCAGCCATCTGGGAAGCGCACGTGGGCTCTTGCTCAGGTTCAAGTTCGCGGATGTTGGAGTCTTTCTCACCCATTAGGTGAGTTCCCTCCAGAGATTTTGGCTCAGTATCTGTTAATAAGACACATCGTTATTTTAGGGGAAGAACACGGAGAGTAAAAGCCGACGTTTTGGTTTTCTCAGTCCCCTCCTGGGTGGGTCTCCTTGACTACTACATTATAAACATGTCTTCCTTTTACTGCTAATTTAAGAATTACAGCCGTGGAATAATTCCCAAGTACCAGGTGTTGCTTTGAAAATACCCTTGGTCTCTTTTTAAAGCCTCTCTTTCTTTTACAGATTATACTCTCACTGAAGCAAACAACAGGAAAACTCATTAGATCAAGTATAAAAATTATGTGGGGAAATGTGTAGTACCTTCTCTTAAGACCTCAGTAAGATTTCATTTACCAGAAAAGCAGCCTCTGCCTCTCCTGGGAAAATCTGCCCCTCTCTTCACCCTTCCCACTGTTCTCCAAATGGCTATTTTACTCCCCTCAGGGATGCTAAGAAATGCCCATGTTCCCCGGCCTTCCCATTTCTATGACTCAGTTTCCCAGTCATCTTCAATCAGTTCTTCCTCTGTGTCCACTGCCCACAACAAGAAAAGGGGCCAGGGACCCAACCCCAAGTCTTTTTATATCCAACCCACAGTTCTTTCCAGAATCTCAAAAGATGACATATCCAACTCTTCCAGGCCTTCCCTGGAAACACAGCCTGAAATCTAAACTAGCACCTGGTCTTCAGCGAAGTCCAAGGTCTGAACTTAGGAGGAAGCTGGTGGTTGTGGTCAGTTACCTTTGGGTGAGTTCAGCTGCTTCAGTTCTGCCTCCTCAACTTTGAGAGCGGCTTTCACAGCCAGTGCAGGGGTTTTCTGGTAAACCTTCCAGAGCAAGAAGTACTCCACACACATGGACACCAAATTCCACCCCGAAATGAAACCACAGCCGATGACCGGGGAGCCGAATGTCATAATCTGGCCAACAGCCATGGGGGCCAGGATGTTGGTCAGCTGATCAATCCTTCTGATGGTAGCATTCATATCTACAGAGGTATTTGCAAGAGGCAGGGGAATGAGAGCTCAAACCTGTCAAAGAAAGCCTGACCATTTATGTAATATAAAGCCAAAAGCCAAGAGTACAGATTCCTGAAAGGCTAATTTTTTTTTTTTTTTTTTTTGGTTTTTCGAGACAGGGTTTCTCTGTGTAGCTTTGCACCTTTCCTGGAACTCACTTGGTAGCCCAGGCTGGCCTCGAACTCACAGAGATCCACCTGGCTCTGCCTCCCGAGTGCTGGGATTAAAGGCGTGCGCCACCACCGCCCGGCCAAGGCTAATTTCTAAAGGCACTCTGTGACCAAAATATTTGCCGTGAAGAAATAAGTGTTTTCCTCATTTCATGAAGTTAACATCCCTCTAGAAAAAGTCAATAAATCAATAAGCAATATATAATATACATTACACATCACATATGTGTGTAGAAATATGTACGCAAACAAGCATGCAAATACTGTAAATAAACATCTGACATGTAAAATATGGCAAAACAAATTCAATGCTTACTTTAAAGGAGTAGTTCTCAAACTTCCTAATGCTGTGACCCTTTAATACAATTCCTCATGTCATATGTACCAGCCATAAAATTATTTCATTGCTACTTCATAATTGTAACTTTGCTACTGTTATGAATTGTAATGTAAATATCTGATATGCGACCCATAGGCTGAGAAGCACTTCTTTAAATGTAGAGTCATGATGAGTCGGGAGTCGGCTGTGACTGATAGAGCATAAGGAAGAAGAGTGGCAGATGGCGCTACAAAGTGTGTTCTTTTTATTTTTCTTGAGTTATTACTGAGAAACAGATAACTTCAGAATAATCAGGTTTAGCATAAAAGAAGTAGAATTTGATTTTGGAAACGTTGACTTTGGTAGACTTAATAACATTCAGGAGGCTCCACTGAGACCAACAGCAAAATAAATGAGGTCGAAGATTCAGAAAGAGATATGAGCCAATTTTGGAAGTTTGCCAACTTTTAAAACAATGGACTGAGATGGAATCTCAAGGGAGTGTGTCGAGAGCAGACAGGTGACTAAAGTGTTGGGAATGCCAACATTTAGAGGTCAGAAACATGAGTAGAAATCAGCAAAGTGATAAAAAAAAAAAAAAAAAAACAAGAATGTTGTGTCCTAGAAATCAAAAGGGGAAGGCACTTCCAAGTCGGGGAGATCACCTGTGCCAATCGAGAAAGTCACGGTGGCAATCAAGAGACGTGAGGCTAAGAGGGGCACACGATGGACCACAGAGAACCAGCGGGAACCTGAAAGACAGCAGAGCAGGAGGGCCAACTCCAGGAAACACTGTCTTCTTATCTTTTCAACAGGGGTCCCTCCGGAAAACAATGTGGCTGCTGCCTTCTAGCAAAGTGCTAGGAGTGAAATACAAAAAAATCAGCAGTGTGGGGAAGGTGGAGATGTTCCTACAGGAAGGAGGGAAAAGCCAGACAGCAGAGAAGGCTTGAGCATCTGTCAGCACGAAAAGATCAGCTTCATGCCCACGGGAACACTGGGCTAAGTCATGTGTTTTCTCCAGTCTTGCTCTACTGTGAAAAGTTGGGTTTAAAGGGAGTTCCTGAGCTAGCCCAACAAAAGGAGAGGGAGCCAAGTGAGCCAGGGCTATTCCCTGGGAGGTGAGCATCGCATCACGACTGACCTTAGAATTTAAACCGGGTGAGAAAGGGAGAATGGAAAGGGTTCTTGGGGATAAAAGGGCAGCGGATTTTGTGGCTTGTGTGTACCAGCTGATGTACAGGGTTCTTGGGAAGTGAAGGAAAGATGGAGAGTGGCAGGTTAAGGGACAAAGACTGGGATGAAGAGAGGAGGATTTAGGGGTGATAGCAAGGTTTTTCTCAAGTTTGACCCTGGGAATGTACAGCAATGTCAAAGATGAAGGAAGGGCAGCTGAGAAAATTATCTACTTTGTCATGCCCTGTAGCACAAAGCAGAGTGAAAATTAATGAGGTAGATCCTTAGCAATCATCTGGGTTAGCAAGGAAAAATCAATACATGACTAATGAGTACATTCACGGAAAATTGCCTTTCTTCTTTCCCTCATTCCTTCTAGTCTTCAGTAGCCCTCTGATTAGCCCTATGAGTGTACAGTGTATATATGATAATGGGAGAACTTTGATATTCTTCACCTTTCACTTGAAAGGCAAAGGCAGCATTCATTGATCCTGTGGCAGTGTCTTTTCACAGGCTCCCCTAACTTCTGTCTGCTCACTGACAAGCTTCCAGTGTGCATGAGGATTCAATCCAAGTCACTCAGCAATTTGAATCCAAAACATCAAGTAATTCAAGAAATAACAACTGTATCTTAAAATAGCATTACAACAGGAAATCCCTTAATTAAATGTTTCTCTTTCCCTAGATGATCAAGAACTTGAGGTTCACAGAGCTTTCAAGACCCCAGATCTGTATTTTATATAATACTTAGGAAGGCAATGATGCTTTATGTCGAGAAAAAGGTCATGTCAGAAAACAGCTTTTATCTTTCTGGAGCAGAATGAATTAAGCAGTAGTTTTGAACACCTAACTGTTTTATTGGTAATAGCCTTGAAGAGAGTTAGTCTGTTGAATGTTCAAACATGCTCTTGGTAAATTTACATTGATTTTCATAAGAACACTCAAATGAGTGCTTACCTCATTCTGGTTTGGTTGTTTTGGCTATAACTATGGCACAGAACATGGTATGAAATAATTTCTTTCACTGTAACAAGGACATATTACCAGACAGAAGAGTAATTTTTCAAAAGGGGCCTGCCAAGCAAATAACAGCCAGCAGCTTATCCACCGAAAACATGAAACCAACTTTTAACCAATAGAGTTCAGGCATGAAATTTATGTGTCCTACTTTATCAGAGCAAGCCATCAGACTTTCCTTCAGAATAATGAGCAAGAAACCCTGAGAGGCTGTCCCTCCAGCCTGCCCCATGAAGGGGAACAGAGAGATAGATGGATTAGAAAGCCTGGGAAGGGGTAACACAAGCTACATGGACAAGCAAATGTCTTAATAAAATATTAAACCTGAAAAATATCTGACTTAGTTCATAGAGTACGCATGTGAAAAACTATGCCTTTGCCGGAGCCCTCTCCCTAACTGTCCTCAGTGACACAGCCTACAATTTTAAAACTCTCCGAAATCATGAATGCTGGAATAAGGAAATGGGAGCAGCCAGCAACCAACAGATAATCTTACTCTTTATGTACACACACATACACAAGCACACACAAACACACACACACACACAAACACACATACATACACACACAAACACACAGACATATACACAAACATACATACACACACAAGCACACACAAACACACACACACAAACACACAGACATATACACAAACATACATACACACACACAAGCACACACAAAGACACACATACATACACACACAAACACACAGACATACACACAAAAATACATACACACACAAGCACACACAAGCACACACATACACACACAAACACACAGACATACACACAAACATACATACACACACACACACACACACACACACACACACACACACACACATGCACACATGTACAGCCCAGTCTCCTACTTGGCTTTCTAACATCTTCACAGGAAGCCAAGGTAACAGACTCTACTTTTCTTCTTTTCTCTTCTATTTTTCTTTAGACATGTCCTTTTTTTCTGACTTATAAAATTCTGCTTGTAGCAGAAATGAACCCCCAAGTCCATGGTCAGACATCTGCTGACCCTCTGAACTAAAGAAGTCTCTGTATCCTGTTTCGAAACCTGGTTTTCAGTTAACATCCACTGGGTTAGATATCAGGAAAGAGAACTTGTAGGTTTCCCTCACTTCTCTGTTATCTGGGCTGGGGGGGGGGACAGCACTAAGACTTGACTAAGAGAAGAGGTCGGCAGACACCCCATTTCCCTTCTGAAACTGGAGAAAGCCCACAAGGCTAGGCACCAGGCTGTCTGTTCTAGATTCTTCTACCATGCAATAATTCACAAAAAAAAAGAGGGTCAGCTGAGAAATGGCCCATCATATTTTTACTTGTTCTAAACATTTTCTCACAGATCCACAGAGTTAGGTTGTCTTAAAGGTTCTGTGTATTTCCCTTTTAACAAAGCTTTTTGTTGTTGTTTGTTTGTTTGAGACAGGGTTTTTCTGTGTTACAGCTCTGGCTGTCCTGGATCTCGCTCTGTAGACCAGTCTGGCCTAGGACTCACAGAGATCTGTCTGCCTCTGCCTCCTGAATGCTGGAATTAAAGGTGTGTGCCATCACCACCTGGCCTTAATAAAGCTATTTTAAGGAATAAAACAACCTTTAAAAATTTTTTATTTCTATTACTTTTTAATTATGTGTTGTGCAGGTATATGCATGTAAAGGCAAATGCCCACAGAGCCTAGAGGCATCAGACCCTCTGCAGCTGGGGTTCCAGGCGAATGCCTGATGCTGCACTGGGAACAGAACTCTGGTCCTCCAAAAGAGAAGTGTGTGTTCTTAAGGACCAAGCCACGTCTCCAGCTCCCTAAAATAACCTTTAAATTTAATGGACTTTAATAGGGTCAAAGTGAGGACAGTTAATAAATTCAGATAAGTGAAAGAAAACAATTTAGAGGACAACTTTTTCTTTCAAATATGTCAGAAAAATACATTTGTGACATATTCTCAAAATATACTCTTTCATATCCTCTGAATTTAAAAACATAGACATATTTTACATGCTTAAAATCGTGCTAAAAAGAGAAAGTTAACAAAAATGGGGTGAAGTCTTAATCTTCCCTTTCAGCATAACAAAAAGGAGATGTGGAATTATTATTATTATTTTTAAATAAATAAGCAATGGTGGAGGGCTGGAGCAGAAACCCCCACAGGGCACATTCATTGTACTTGCTTTCTTCTTTTTTTTTTTTTTCGAGACAGGGTTTCCCTGTGTAGCTTTGTGCCTTTCCTGGAACTCACTTGGTAGCCCAGGCTGGCCTCGAACTCACAGAGATCCGCCTGCCTCTGCCTCCCGAGTGCTGGGATTAAAGGCGTGCGCCACTACTGCCCAGCTTGTACTTGCTTTCATACACAAGTCCCAACCCCGGTAGAATTCTCTGGCTTGTGATGCTGCCACCAGGAAGCGATGGTTCAGGCAAATTCCTTTTTTTCCTAGATCAGGGGTGTCCAACTTTTAAAAACTAGAGCATGGTATTGTCAGTCACCTACAAATATGTGGGGCCACATATCTAGATGAGGTGCACACAGGCAGGTCGGACAAGCCTGTTGCAGGTCTCCCATAGACGTTGTTCTCTTTCAATTACTGTTTCCTTCCTATCTTCTTTTTATTTTTTAACCACAAGGTCTAGTCAAACAGAGTCGCTTGCTGACCCCAGCATACACTCTTTGCCTCTGTGTCCTGGCATAAGCCACATCAGTCATCAAGAATGGTTTTCTTGTCTGTCGGGATTGTTGGGCAATGTGTTTGTGATACTCATTATCTTAATGACCAGCAGAGTCAGTTCAGCTGATCTGTAGCTCTGGGTACCGTTCCTCCCTCACCTTGTGTAATTATCAATCCAGTTCAAACCTGTGGGCGCTACAGTGAAGAAGGAGAATACCAAGAAAGGCAGGGCACTCTGCACCTTAGAAGTACTCATGTCACAGGGCATGTTGTCTTGAAAGCACTATTTAGTCTTTCTTGAGCCACGTGTCTTTGTTTCCAACAGACTAAGAGGGTTTGTTAAAGAACACATTCTATCTTCCATTTGAAAATCTATTTCAAAAGCCTTTCATTTTGTAGGATGTGAGATAATTGCTATTCAAATGTTTTGTTTTGTTTTTTTGTTTTTTGTTTTTTGTTTATCTTTTTGAAGTGGAAACTAACTTCAAGAATCTCTGTACAACTGTGTTGTTTCCATTTGGTAGAAAGAAATGTACCAATGGTACAATCCTCAAAGTATGTGTAATAACGTCCATATTTATGAGGGTAAAATATCATGTCAGATTGTCATCATCATGACTGAAACTCAGAAACAGCATACTTTAAAAAGAAAAAAAGGAAAAGTTCAAATGAGGTGTTCTCTTTGCTAGCTTTACAGAGAATGATAAAGCAGTAACTATCCTAAAATTAACTTGATAAATTAATTAGGTAAATTAATTAGATAAATCACTGCACTGTCCGACGACTGTCTTGGCAACAATACAAAACCTAGTGCATTCCATGCAGTGTTCTTCCCAGATGACCAATAGCAAAAAAGCTCCCCTCCCACTTACGGCCACAGATTCATGGATTCATTTAGTTGAAAAGGTAATCCAAATTACCTGCCAATCTGCTTCTGTTTTCTCCTGCCACAACAACGATCCAGTCCCTCTGGATTGTGATTGCAGTAGCAGTACTGGCCAGATTGGCAATATTTGCAATAGTGATTATCAGGATGTAGCAGGCAGTCTAAGGAATTAGAGCAAAAAACTTGAGTTAACATGTAAGTTCAATTTTTTTTTTTTACATTTCAATCTTATTCATAAGAAGTAAATAACTTTACTTTCTATACATGGAGCAATTAAGTACCAGGAGTCAGAAATTAAAGGGCACGACATTGTTCAGATCTGCATCATCTATAGTTAATGCAAAAATTATATCAATAATCATCTATGTGCAGTTAAATAAGTATTCATTAAAGCTTCATCAAAAGAGGATCAAAATGGCCTGTGGATGTAGAAATCAATATTAAAAGGTCACAGTAGAAAAACCAAAAGATACACTCCTAGACTATAAAGGGTTTACACTTTCATTCTGTCATCCAGAATCCTGGGGAGCTGAGGCACAGCCCAGCAGTGGAGTGTATGCTTAGTACTCATGAGGTCCTGGGCTCCATCCTCAGGACCCTGAAAACAAACAAGTAGCAAGAACCCAGTAGAGAACTTACAAGGACCCATCCGTGATACATGGTCAGGAGCTCATTCTTATGTAAGAAAACCATCATCAGGATGATTCCGCAGAGGATGACGGAGACATTCTGTACCACCAGCGAAGTCTGGGCCACTGTACAGAGCAAAAGCAAAATGTTCAGTGCTCTAGCATCTCTTGAGCAGGATGCTTTCATCCATACAATTGTTGGACTACATGGATGCATACACATAATTACTACAAGACAAAGAAAACCCACCAAGAGTAAATTCTGCCTCAGCTAGTTCCTAGACACACACCTATGAAATCTGCAAACAAAATAAAGTTCTCATGACTTTCTTCTACTAGTTGAAGTCTTTCATGATAACTGCATTTCATCTCATTTATTTACTAAAAAGTTTACTGCCTTAAACAGAACTATTCTATGGATAAGATCCACCTTTCAACCCTAACCTGATTAAGCTAAAATAAAAACATGTAGGGGGTTAGAAAAGAGGTGAGGGGGAAGTTGTGGAATTCATAACCTCTCACTTACATGGCAGGCTTGATCTAATAAAATAATCTGAACAAACGGAAAATACACAAACATTTGCCAAGAACCAACAACTAGCAAATTTCTTCTGATTTGTATTTTTTTTTGTCATTGCTATGAAACCTGAGCTACACCTTTCATCACAGAAAATGCAAGTCCTGTTAGAGACACTCCTTCACACAGATGAGCAAGGCCAGACAAGAACCCAGTAGTCATCTCTCCACCACTCTCTAGGCAGATCACCTAGGACAGGATATTTAATACTTCTTATGCCTATGCCTGGTAATTCAACTGTCTGTGGTCTAGACACAGTTATTCTCCCTTGGATCAATACTTAGTTTTCAAACTCCTCTCAGAAGGCAGTCTGAAATAAAATTCAACATAGAAGTCATTCATTCATGCATCTACACATGCATGCAGTCATAGCAAAGAATTAAATACTAACTGCCAATACACCAAGATTGTGTGTTGGAGATATGAGCAGATTCCTATGACCATTTCAGTACAATACCAGAGGTACCACAAAGTCTCAAAGAACACAGAGGAGGAAATGGTGGGTTCATTCTATAAGTATCAGCAAAGATTTTTCATGAAGGGTGACTTGAGAGTTGCTTATACGGCAGACACCGGAGACTCCTATCACACCACAGTCTTCTCTATCCAACTTAGCACTGTCCTAACACATGACTGCAATGCTCAACAATGTCATGGTTAAACAATCCTATGTGTAATATTCTTGTGCACAACTATAAAAATAATTTGGTTTTCACAGCATACAGATTTTTTTCTATATGTGTTCTGATCTACTTACTCTCAAAACAGAAAAATCTTCATATGAATCATTTAACCAGTAACACCAAATCCTAGAACTTTACAATCCTGTTAACTCTTTATTTAGAAGCAGTCACTGTGAACTGAGCAAAACTAGCTATGCCTTAAAGTTTTCTCAGTGTCTGTCTTCAGGCAGGCATAGCCAGCTCTTTTCATTATTAACTGAGCTTCAAATAATTATCCGCATACCTCTTATATTCTATAAATTGCTTAGTTATTTACAATCTCTTGTATATAAAGCAGAATATATCTTGATACCCTAGAATAAAGGTCATTTTATCATATGTGTACAATATAATGTATGTACAATATATTACAATTTATTCTTTATCCCTAAAAAAAAGTATAATTCAACTGTCTGTGGCCTAGACAGTTATTCTCCCTTGGATCAATACTTAGTTTTCAAATTCCATTGCACACACCTCTGTATGGAACACAGTAAACCAAGGACAGATGTTCAAGCTGTACCCAGGAACATCACACTAGAGAGCCTCTAGTGCAATTCACGATTAGAGAGGAAGCCAGAGCTAAGCAAACTTTTAATGTTTAACACGATTCCCAGAAAACTGGCTACAGGGTTAATTGTTAACATTTGAAACTGACAAACGGCCAAAAGAAAGAAAAATCTATTAGGTCAACATCCTGACATCCCAACTAGTGCAGTAGCCTCAGGTCCCTGAATCCAGGTGTGGCCCCCAACCCCCGCCCCTCAGCTGTGCTGTGTGAGTCCTCTCTCTGAGCCAGTCACACTGATTTATTCTCTCCATTACACAGGCTGGTCCAAAGAACACAGACTCACCTTTCAGTCTGGCGTTCTTGTCAACCCAGTCACCAATGATGGCTCCCAGGACCAGAACAGAGCCTGCCACCACCAGCCCATAGACAGCCGTCAACAGGAGGCTGTTCCCATAGAGTTCCACCAGAAACACGGACACTGCGAAGTGCCACATCCGATCCCCCTTAAACAAGAGAAAGATGTTTAGTTGAATGTTTTTAGTTTGTAGCCATTGTACTTGAAAAGTTAGTTTCTTATCAAAGAGATGCTTTCTGGCTACATCAGATGAGTTTTCAAGTCAATAATTATGGATTGAATACTGACCTAATGTTAAAACTTTATTCTAGCACAATGGAAAAGTCAAGCTTTATTAGTAATTGTTTCTAAGCATCAGTTTAACTTAAATGCTGACAGAAGCCAGCTTTTCAATTTAGGAACTGGTAGGAATGGCCTCTGTGGCCTCTGATGGTTTTTCATTGATATATTAACAATGTGCTATTCCACAAGTAAATTTATTTCAAATTCATAAAACAGCAGAACAATCAGAAGGAAGAAAAATCAGCAAGGGAAACTCTGATCCCATACGACCAAAGATGCTGAAATAAATATATAAGTAAGCAGTTATTTTAGTGTTTTAATACCGATAAGTTTTGAAAAGAGAAAAGGTAGCTGGGTGTAGTGGTGTACACTTTTAATCCCAGCACTCGGGAGGCAGAGGCAGGTAGCTATGAGTTTGAGGCCAGCCTGGGCTATAGCATGAGTTCAAGGACAGCCAGGGCAACATAGTAGACCCTGTCTTGAAAAAAACTGAGAGAGAGAGAGAGAGAGAGAGAGAGAGAGAGAGAGAGAGAGAGAGAGAGCTATATCTTTACTTAGTTCCAGATATAAAAGGAATTTTGCAATTAGTTGGCATAAAATGTGGTATAAGTTTAACAGAAACTTTTAAATTAGTCAGATAGATTAACATATGAGCTATCTAGAATAGACATTTTGTGAGATTATAAGTTCCAGCTCTGACATTTTGGGTTAACATTGGAGAAAGACAACATTTTGTCATAATCATCACTAAATTCCCAGACTGAGTTCCTTACATATTTGACCCTGTGTGAAAGAACTTCAACTCTGAGATCTTCCCAAAGTCTGGCAAAATTCTCATGATAAATTTCATATGTTGGAAGAAATTTATTATACTGATACGTCAGATGGTATTAAATTTTAATACGACTAAGATAATAACCTAAATATTCAAAATTTAAATTGATTCATGATAACATGAAAATCAAGTCACTCTCAACTAGGGAGCATTCTGTTCTTCAGAGATCACTTGCTAATGTTTGCAGAAGCTTTGGGGTATCACAGCCTCCTTGCCTGAAGGGAGCCTGAGGTTTGCAAATACTGCTGGCATCCATCAGTCCACCAGAAAGTATTTCCTGACCCCAAACATTAGCAGTGCAGAGGTAGAGAAATCTTTGTGCAAAGAATGATACAGTTTCCAATCATAACCCAAAATGAACACAAGATTTAGAGCTTTGAGAATGAAGCTGAAATTGCTCTGGCTATCCTAATTTCCAAAAAGCTTAAATTTAAGACGTGGCAAATTGTGTACTTATAAAAATCCCAAGACCTGGGTAACACTAAGTAACTACTGGCTAAGTGCTCACCCAGCCCTTTCATGCTTCCATTTCCTGCCTCCCGGTGATGTGCTCTCAATATACTTTGATATTTGTTTACATGCCTACCTACCCACGCTGGATCTGAGAATAAGTAACCACAGCCATTAATCTACTTAATAAATGCCTACAGAATGGTTTCTGATGCGTGCCCCACGCTCCTGTGGGCCTCACAGCTTCAGCAGGGCACACGGGCCATTTTTCGTGCTGCGGGCATTCCGGTGTACAGAGATGAGGGCGAACTTAGCACAGGATAAGCGGTAACAAACGCTATGAGGAAAAGGAACACGGGAGGAGCAGGCAGGCAGCACTCCACATTACCACAGAGGCCTCTGTGAGCAGAGAGGTAAGCCCCCGAGAGACACAGACCACCTGGGCTTAAATGGAAGCGGTCGTGAGACACAGCGGGCTCCTCCTTTTCGCTGCTCTCTTTACATGGCTACTTTTGTTGTTATGTCTCTAAAGCCCTTCCTAAACTGTGTTATAAACTCCTGAACAAAAGCATCTACTTCTTACCTGTTTCGTACTCCAATGGTAGCATGAAATGTATTGACCCATTAGTAGAAATTAAATCAGAAATAAAATTTAAAAAAAAACTTACAAATCCACACAAACCTAACCTCAGAGAACCTTCTGCCCAAATGTCCTTATATCCAATGTCTAAGGAATCACAATTCAGCCATGTTGTTGTTGTTGTTGTTGTTGTTTGACCTACTTGGAGCTTCCCTCTCTTGCACTTTGCAGTGAGGACTTAGCACTAACCCTTACATGGCCTCAGTTGTGACTTTTCATCTTTCCTTCTCCCAAGGACTTGCCCATTTGTTCAGTTTTACTATGAGGTTAGAACAAGCATCTTTCACCTTTCTTTAGGAACTTGCTTTAAATTTTCTTGACAAAAGTCTTTTTTCAATACAAAAAAAGAAAAGAAAAGAAAGAAAAGAAAAGAAAAGAAAAGAAAAGAAAAGAAAAGAAAAGAAAAGAAAAAGAAATCCCCTGGGACACCCATAGCTCCTCTCACGGTCTGGCCAGTCTGACACCCAAAGGTCACTGAGCCTTGAAGTTAATCAGTGTTTAGAAAGGAGGCACCTCATTCACTCAGAGGACAGAGACACTCTTCCATCACTGGTCCTTTTAATGCTTAATATTATTGAATTATTGGAAGAACAAACCACTGGTTTAGATTTATAAAGGGTTCTTCACTTTTTCTTCCTTAAAGCCATCAGCTAAAACAAACACAGCCAATTCCACTTTTTATACATATATTTACAGAGTCATCCCTGTGAAGCATTCAGAAACACAGGAGTTAGCTTCTCCAAGAAGTTATCTGCAATTGCTATTTCTCAGAGAGCCAACAATCCAATTTAACCATTTCCCTAGGACATAGATTTCCTCATATGATGGTTTCCATTCATGTCTTACAGATAAGTCAATAAAAAGAAATTATCACTTCAAAATATACTCTTGAAATTCTTTTTCCTTATCTATAATGCACAGAATATGTTTAGAGTTATAACTTTTAAACAGTAAGGACAATTGTTTAACCTTAAAGTTGTAATAATCATCCATTGAAGACATCCAGCTCTCTTTTGAGTATTTGGGGGAATTGATAAAGGAATCCAGACTGGCAAAAACACAGGGATTCTCCCAAAGCCACATAGGAAGGAGTGGGAGAATTGTGAATTCATCACTAATTTTCACTGAGTGGTGGTTTTTAACACAGCTTACACTATCCACATATTAAGTAGCCACAGATAACCATTTTGAAGATCAGAATATTTATAATTTAGATATTTGATCTTGGCTTAAACTAATCTTACAATATTACTGTTACCCCAATACACTGGTATTCGACAGTATATCATTCTATTCTATTTTCATGATGCTGGCATGCTAGAGCCAGACTTTAACAAGGGAAGAAAACAGATGTTTCTCTTTTCCTTCTTCTTCTCTTCTTCTTCTTCTTCTTCTTCTTCTTCTCCTTCTCCTTCTCCTTCTCCTCCTCCTCCTCCTTCAAAGATTTATTTATTTTTATTTTATGTGCATTGGTGTTTTGCCTACATGTATGTCTGGGAAGGTACCAGATCCCCTGAAATTGGAGCTACACACAGTTGTGAGCTGCCATGTGGATGCTAGGAATTGAACCCGGGTCCTCTGAAAGAGCAGTCAGTGCTCTTAACCGCCGAGCCATCTCTCCAGCCCCCAGATAAGTTTCTTAATGTGAAAAAAAGAAGGCCCATGAGATACCTTTCCAGTATAAGAGGGGGTATTAGAATTTATCAACCCTAGTAATTATGCACGTTTTCCTGTCCTTGTCAATCACACAGGATGGATAGTTGTCAATCTCTGTAGAGTATTAGAATATTACCATTAAGTTACATTTACTGACATGCGGGACCCAGAGAGAATTTCTCCAGCTACACTCATGGGAAATATCTTTGAAAAAAAAAAAAAAAACATTTCTGTTGAAAACATGTGTCTAAGAACAATTTATTTCTTTAACTGAACAATAAAACTGGAATTTTGCTTAATACAACTGTCTCCAGTGAAAGTAAACAAGAACTTGCACAACCATGCTCCAAGAATCAGTGTACATTCTCACTTACCCAAGTGGAGAGAGAGTGCCCAAGGTAGAGAAGGAATTTTGCCGAGGTCAGGTAGTTTGCCAAGGATCCTACAAAGGCACAGAGAGAGTAGATTAAAAGCCTGTTTAATTACACCAGTGTGCTCAGGTTAGGGTTTGTTTTGGGTCATAATTATGTGTGATTTTTATCAAGTCACCTTCAGATTGATGCACTTCATACCATCCACTTAGGTTCAGCGTGGCCTCTTGGTCAATAACCGCCCAACTTCATGCACAGTGAAGAAACCTCCGTTTCAACATTCTTTAACTTTGGTGAGGTTTGTTTTTGTTTTTGAGTGCAAGGAATTCCACACTGCCCAGCTTAGTCTACCCTTGCCTATACGCAAGCTTTTTTTCCCCCTCAAACTTTGAATTTACATTTTTCTTGAGCCTCTGTCAAAACAGAAGTCAACTCCCATGGAACTGCGTCCCCCTGTCCCACCTGCAATCCCACCACTTGATGCGTTTGACTATGCAACTCACCGCAGCATCCTTCCTGGCGGCTCTGGTCGCTTGCCTTGGTCATGACACCAGGCGCTCTCCCCTTGCTTGTTCTGATGTTGGTTGCTGTAGCTGCTCTTGCCCAGGGGCTTGTTCACAGGAGTGCAGGGAACCGGAGATAGCACCGCTAAAAGCACGACAGCCTTGTGCCTGCGCAAGACCCCAAAGGACAACTAGGACAAAGAATAACAGCAAAGCTGCCACCGGAGTCTCTTTCTGTCTTCTTTCCAAACTTAGCTAACACTGTAGCTGAAGTTGGAAAGTCAAAGCCTTATGGAAGCGGGTTGGAGGATCCACGGGCCGAGGGAGAGACCCTGAGCCTGCTCTCGCCGCCGCCGCCGCCGCCGTGGGCCGGGCCGCCACTTATAGGCAGGCGGGGGCGGAGCTCGCCAGCGCCGGGGACGCCCCTCCCAGCAGGACACCCGGGTCAGGGCGAGCTGCGCTGCCGTCCCCTGGTGCCGGCCGCCCTCCCAGGAGTCTCCCCACCCCGGCGCGAACCACCTGCGCATTGGCTGGGCCACCCGCAGGAGAAATCGGAGAAAAGGTCGGGTGTCCCGCATTGTCGGAAGGGGCCTGCCTGTGCGTGGACCACGAGGGGACACCCTGGGGACGTTTTGCACAAAGAGCCAATTGGCAGGTGCTAGAGGCAAGGGCTTCGCTCTGGCCACCGGATTGCCAGACGAGTCCCTAAGCAAAGCTCAGCGGGAGCTGGAGCGGAAAAAAAAGAGCCTCCCACCCCAGCTACATTTTGGAATGCAGGTAGCTAAGTAAATACAAGTCGTGTCACAGAGGCAGCCTTCCTGGTCTCTGCGTCCGGCCTGCCTGCGGCGCAGAATGTTTTCCTTCCCCGGGCTGTAGAGAGGGACTTCTCTCATAGCAGTGGAATCAAAGCGCAGGAAGGGGATTCAAAGATCAGAGTGCAGCCGCTCCACAGCCCAGTAAGTGAACGCAGGCCTCCCAGCAGAGACTCTGCCTTCTGTCCTGCAGGCGCAGCCAGGAGACAGCACCCTTCACTGTCCTTTCCCTCCGAGCTCTCAACCCGCCACACCTGCCTCCTTTGCTACTCCACAAGCCCCAGAATCTGACAGGAGGTTACCAGGAATACCGGTTATCCCAGTTGGGACCATGGGTCTGGGCCAGTATGGACAAAGCCATCTGGTAGCCTCCTGAAGGAATGGGTGAATATAACTACAGCAAAATGCACCGGGTGCAAGCCTCTAGTGACCTCAGTTTATCCCCAGGCCAAACCTGCTCCTTGTGCTAGCCTGTCACTTACCTCTGTCAATCTGGTCAACACTTGAAGAGTGATCCTCAACATTGAAACGCCAACCAGCTTGCACACTCCCAGCACCGGCAGAATGATACCTGCTAATGAAGAGAGCCACTCATGAGCACGGGCCTTGTATCTGGACTCTCTATCAGAAGCCCCAAAGGTCTTTGCGGGCGGGGTGCTTTTGGATTCGTTGGATGAGGTCTGCAGAGCAGAGATAGGGGATTCACAGTTTACGGCTCCCAACAGCTTTTTTTGTGCTTTGCAAAGCCCTCTCTTTCCTTTCACACAAAACTTTCAAGTTCTCTCTCCTCTCCCAGAGGTTTGGTTATGTCTGCTGAAATTGTAAAATGGGGTGGTTTATCCAAATGTCTTTTGAAGAAAACCTAAAGTGTGCTTACATGAGACAGTTAGGAAGGCAGCATCCAGCAAATTGTGACACAATTTCCTAATTCCTGAATTTTGTTGATCTTCCAGCAAAATACAAACTATCTTGGTTCCTTGCACATAAGCCACTGTGTGCCAATAACAAGGACCTCTGTGTCCTTCACATTAATTGCTGTGAGCCTTAAGGGTGTGTGTTGAGCTGTTCCCACCCTCCAGGAAGCTTAACTTTCAGTCAGTGGAGAAGTCTATACTGCAGACTCCCAGAAACAGCTGAGTCGCCGGGAGCTTCAGAGTGTGACATGGAGCTTCTGTTTCCCTTGTCACCAAGGAGTACCCAGAAGCCAAAACTAGGGGAGAGGTGAGCAGGCCAGATGGAGCCTACCGTGAAGCAAACAGGAAAGAAAATAAGTAAGATCCATAGACAGCAAAAGCAGTGTGATATTTGAGCATTGGCCAGGGTTCCTAAATCCTGGCCAAGTCAGTGAGAATGACTAGTTAAGAGTGTGGTTTTGGAGCTCACGACATGGAAGGAGATAAAAAAGAAAACAGAGTAAAAACTGTCAAAACACTTGCAATATACACAGTGGCAGAGTTTCCTGGCCTTGACATTCTGGATCACAAAGCTTCAGTCACAAGACATCACCGGCTCTTCCTCCTTCCAAAGAAACATTTGACTGGTGGAAAAGTACAATTTCATCCAAAATGAATTTTTCTCGCAGAACAGAATCTATAACTTTCCTGTCAACTTAATCATAACTAAAAGAGCCATGCATGCTTTAAACCAATTTTCAAAAATGAAAAATAGGTACCCAAAAGACTATTTCTCAATTCATTTTCAGCATTTTATTGATGAGATGGAATCCAAGTTACTCATACCAGTTTTGAACTCACAATCCTCCTGCCTCAGCCTCTCTAGTGATGGAATGATAGGCATGTGTCATTATTGAGCTATTCCAAAGTTTGTCAGTTCCCAAGGCAATCTTTCAAATATTCCAGCCAAAATAAAATGTACTCTTATTGGAAGTTGTTAACAAATATTTATGGTTGAGAAATAGAAGGAGTCTTTATTCTTTTATTTCCAAATTGTGTTTTTACTTACCTCCAGGGCCCTCAGTTGCCTCTGCTGTCCAGAACAACGACAGCCCAGGGACTGATCACCACTCCCCTACCCTGAAGAGAAGTGAAAAGGAAAAAACACAGTGGGGTTATCACCAGCTGTTACCGGAAGGCCTCAGATCCGAGGACTCGGCTCCCATTGGATAGAGCTACCACTGTAAAGCCGAGTTTCTGTCCAAGCGCCTTTTTCGGTATTGGCATTTCTGTTACATTCAAACTGAGTAGATGATTCATAAATTTAAGTTCAGGTTCTTACTTCACATCATAGACCACTAACAGGCAGATAGGCTTGCTCACAGGTCTTCATTTTGGTTGAGTATTCCAAATGGATTTGACCTTGACAAGATTTCCATGAATTCATTCTGATCTCCCCTCCCTTCTCCTCTTCTGTTCTCTCTTCTCTCTCCTTCTCAAACATTTCTACCTTTAAAAAAATGAATGCAGAGTATTCCAAAATTATATATATGTATAATATACATAAAACATATATCATATACATACATACATACCTATAAATACATACAACAAATCCATAAATACAAAGTGCATAGTTGTCTTCAGGGCAGGAAGAATAGATAGTGCCATCTTCACGGCACTAGGTGTCTTTTTGAGATGATGGAAGTCTTGACAGTGGTATCAGTACAACACTGTGAATTTATCCAAAGTGTCAAAACTATATATTTTAAATGATATAAAAGGGTGAATTTTATATTATGTGAATTTTACCTCATGCTTCAAAAAAATGAAGGGAGGTTTGCCGTATTCCCATATTAGTGTGGATTGGGATCAATGTAGGTCAAATATGTAGAAAGAAGAGAACAGAAATCAAATTTTGCCCATCATGTTGGAAACTAAAACAGAGAACTATGTTAATTGTTTAATTGTCTCCATATGTAGCCTGAAAATAAATATGAATAAATATTTTGGCCTCTCAACTTTTTCCATAGTCTTTCCTTTTGTTTTCTAACCAAACTCTGTTACAATACAAAGTCCATTCCTTGTTATTTGTTTTCAAATAAAGCCAAAGATGGATGCTTACTGACCACAATCCTAGAGACAGCTCTCAGCCTTGCCGTCCTAAGGCTCTATAAAAAGAAACTCAATTCTCTGTTACTTGGTCATGTTCATGTGATTTGTTGTCTTTTTCTGTTTCTCAGTTGCTTGCAGCCCTCACGGGAGAGAGCACATAAATCTCAGATCTCTTGGGGAACTTCATCCATCCAAACAGTTCTCAGTGTACACACCTACCCAGGTCACCTGCCTCAGACACTCCAGATGGCATACCTGCTTCTAAGAAACAACTTGAAGCTCATTCCCACTGAGCTGGCCATGAATTTCTAGTCAAAGAGTTTGCATTCTGGGCTAAAGGCAAAAATGTTCCATTTAGGACAGAGTTCCCAAGTCCAATGCAGTACTGACTGACTGATGTATGTCCTCAAGGCCTTCCCTGGAATGTACACTATACCTGCTCTTTATTTTGTTTGGTTTATTTTATTTCAGAAAACACTACTGCTGATTTTTTTTAACCAAGTCTCATAAAATGACTAATTATCATTACATGTCGACAAGGGGTGTACCATATTAAAGGTAATGACATTCCTCAGCTGTGAAATGCTTGGGCAATTCCCTAATCTTAGATCCTTGAGTTGTGCTTACACTGACATCAGTGTGGTTAAAGATCTTTAAGGAGAGCACAAAAAGACGTTTACACATGATCTGGACAAAGCCCTCTAGTCCCACACAATTTGAAATCACTGACTTATCCCAACATTTCGAAAGAAAGCCTCTCCCAAGAATGCCCATCAGAAACACTCATTAGTGTTATCTGCATTGAGCCACACACATAACAAAAGGCACCTTCCCCTTAGAGCGCAGCACAAGTGGCAGGTCTGAGAGCAGACTCTTATCAGATATTACCATCTCGGTTCCTCTTCACAACACCCTGTGAAGTAATCTCGTCCTTATCCCAGCTGCAAATAGGAGGTCACTCAGGTAAAGAGCCGAGAGTAGCTGATACTCTCGGCTCTCTGCTTTCTCACTCGCCTTCTCATCAACTAACAAGAGTGGGATGAAACAGGTCGGGTAATAAGCCTAAATAAGTCCATCAAGCCACGACTAAAAATACCAGAAAACCAGGCAACAAACGGGGCTTGAAGGGAACAGCTTTGACAGTTGAGGGACAGCAAAAAAACACAGTGAAAGAAAAAGCCCTGCTGCTGGGATAAGACAATGCAGGCCTCCTTGTGGGGCAGAGACTTTTAATCCTAGGAGCTGCTGGAGAGCTTCAGCATGGCCCCTGCCGCCCACATGCAGACGGCAGTTCACCCCCTCGTTAGCTTCTGTAAGATGGGTGGAATGGTATGGCCAAAACCTGAGGTTTGTGTTGGGTTTGGGGGGTTTTATGTTTTCGTTTTTGTTTTTTTGAGACAGGGTTTCTGTGTAGCCTTGGCCCTGGCTGCTCTAGAATTCGTTCTATAGACCAGGCTGATCTCAGACTCTGCGATCCACCTCTGCCGCCCAGTGCTGGGATTAAAGGCGTGCGCCACCACTGCTCACAGAGAAACTGAGATGTCTGAGGAAATTCCACTTTTATTCTATACTGTTTGCTTCTTCTGTGTTTTATAATAAGTTTAGAAGATGTAGGAGTTGAAGCTTGATTAAAAATATTTTTGAAATAGTCTAAATTCCAGGATTCCTTGGCACTGAGGAGGGAATTAAACAGAATCTTTAAAGGGGACATGGTAAGTGTAGATTATGTCATATTATGAGAGTTCTTTTTAAGCTGTCAATAAAAACGTAGATATATATAGACTTATGTTTAGAAGATGGACTTTTCTATGGTTCAATAGAAATTATCTTTGAGGATAATCTTCCATATTTAGAAAATGACTTACTGAGGAATTTACACAGTTCCTTTTCATTTTAATGCCTTTGTGTTTTCTCACTTCCTTTTTTTCTCTATTAAGAAGTTTTCTATTCACTCCACATACCACCCACAGATCCCACCTCCCCCCTCCTCCCACCCCTCAGCCCTCCCTCCCAAGCCACCCCCATCCCGCACCATCCAAATCAAGGTCTCCCATGGGGAGTCAGCAGAGCCCAGCACACTGAGCCTAGGCAGGTCCAAGCCCCTTCCCACTGCACCAAGGCTGCACAAGGTGTCACACCACAAGCACCGGATCCCCAAACGCCTGCCCATGCACTAGGGACAGATCCTGGATCCCCCTGCCTGGGTGCCCCCCAAACAGTTCAAGTCAAACAACCGTCTTCCATATCCAGAGGGCCTAGTCCAGTCCCAGTCCACAGTTCATGGGCTTCCAATAGTGTAGCCCGTCATCTCTACTTCCGGGTAATAACTATTCAAGAAGCTCTTTTATTGTGGATATCACACACCAAATTAGTCCCAGAGGCTCTGTTGTACACACACACACAAATGCACACACACACACACACACACACACACACACACACACACACACACACACACATACTGTGTGTGCATGTGTCCCTCTGGTGGTAGGGAAGGTTTTGTATTGAAGCTGGAAGGAAGGGTACTTGGATTTGAACTGACTTGAGGAGAACTTAGAAAGCTGAAGATGAAAGGAGCCAGCGTGGACTTTCAGCAAGGACAGTGAGCGTGGTGTGGCCAAGCTTCAGGTCAGGAACCAGGAAACAGAGTTCCATCTTGACTGAAAGAGCTTTTGTGTCTCTGTGAAACTTTGTTTAGACACAGCTACTTTGTGTGTTAATGAAGGAATTAGATGAATTCTGATATGAAATTCATTAAAATTTGATATTGATCATGACTCAGTAGTACAGTGATACTTATTTTACTTATAGTATTTTCAATATAATAAGCACATACTAATTCTCTTTCTGTGTGTGTTGTTTTGTTTTTTGAGACAGGGTTTCTCTGTGTAGCCCTGCTGTCTTAGACCTGTCTCTGTAGACTAGCCTGGCCTTGAACTCAGAGATCCTCCTGCCTCTGCCTCCCTATAGTGAACACATATCACTTTTAGAACTAAAACAAAAAGATTAATTTAAACTTACTGGGTCTTATTTGTATATTATTTATGCTCAGTTCTACATTTTCTCCATAAAACACTAATTAAACTTTAAAGTAAAACTCAATGGTACAATAATAAATTTGAAAGAACTTTAATATGTCAGCATTCTTTTAAATACTTTTTTATAATTTATTTATTATTTTCATTTACATTGGTGTTTTGCTTGCATGTATGTCTGTGTGACAGTTTCAGATCTTGGAGTTACAGACAGTTGTGAGCTGCCATGTAGGTGCTGGGAATCGAAACTGGGGCCTCTGGAAGATCAGTCAGTGTGCTTAACTGCTGAGCCATAGCTCCAGTCCCTTGGGTCAGCATCCTTTTACTTAAAAGGAAAAATGGGTAATGATTCAGCGTTTTTTATTTTTTTACTTAAGTTGGTTTTGATATTATACCTGTGGGGAAATGTAAGGCATCCATGAAGGTGGCTTAGAGCCTTTATGTATTTGCAGAGAATCTATCGACCTGTCAGGTCCAAATAGTCATAATCTGAGACAATAGGGTTGCCGAGAGAAAGATAACTCTCTTAGGGCTTCTGCACTTACACTGATTGCTTTTGAATTGTTTAATCTGATGTTGTCTTTAAAGTAAGAACAGAGATTGGAGAATTTTCCACCTGGACAGCATCTCTTATGGAGACAACACCTTCAGAGAGGCCCAAAAGAGGTGAAGTCAGTTGGCATGGTTGATTCGGAAGCATTTCTTGAGTTACCAACCCCAAAGAGAACAGTGTATTTAGCTTGCGTTTGACTCGGGAAGCCAATCTACATCCGACTTCAACTTCCTCGGGGATTATTTTCTGAGGTTTACCTGACCCTCCATCAGCTCCTTCCCCTGTCCATCCACAACCTTCCCTTCTGATAGATACAACGACTAGTTACCAAGCTGTGGCAGGCTCAGCATCTCACTTCTTGTGGTCCCGAGATGAGCTTTTTGTATAACTGCTTATATTCTCCTCCGCATTAAGATGCATTTGTCCTTTGGAGTTAAAAAAATAATAATAATGCAATCGTAAGGAGCCACAGTAGAAAACATTAATGTTTTGACTAATTTAAAATAGCAAAAGAAAAATACCTACACTATAATTTTCGGTTTATGAGGATGTAAGGTATCATTATAGGAGTTTAGTTGTTTCTTCTCAGTACCAATTACTTTAGACGTGTCTAATTTGTTTTCCTCTTTTACATCCACACTATTGCCTTTAAAGTAAATGTGAGTTGGAGAAGAGGGATGACTAACTATGTGTCAGCTCCTCTCAGGGCAGATCATCCAGGCTAAGGTTGAGAGTCAGGTGAAGTGAGTTAGTAAAGGCTCCTATTCATGTCTCAGGCGTCCCTTTTACACAGCTTCAAAAACAGCCTCCTTTTACAAGCTGCGGACCAACTCAAACAAGACTATAATGATAGCAAATTAAATGTATTCTTTCACCAATTATGCACTTATACTGAGCTGGTGACAGATTTGGGAAATAATGTCTTACTGAAATGAACCACATTAAATTGGTTTCTTCTTTATTAGATTGTGCAATGGCCCAGGCAAAAATCTATCACCTTTTCTCTTTGCAGATCATACGTGTGACAACTCTTCTGTTTTCTCTGGTTCACCGGTTTAAGAGACTACCCAGCTCCCCAAGGCCATATGCCTCAAACTGCCTCACAGACTGTACTAGCATGTAAAAGCATCAGGACACCAACGTCCCAGAAACCCCAAATGTACCACATGTCTAAGTAGCTAGTGTTTTCATATAGACCAAAATAGCAAAGGCTTCCAAGTCTGTCTCAAGCATATCTGTACAAAGACAGGTATAAATGGACACTACAATACACACGAGAGCGGGAACCATTTTAGAGGTATATTACTGGTCTGAATATCTCTCTGGTAAACTTCTTTTTATATGTATGTCCATACTAACTCTGAGAGAAGATACTCACCAAACGGTGTGACTCTGTTGTCTCCCAAGTCAAGGAAACCGCTCCACTGGAATCCAGTGGCTGTGAAATTAAAGTGGGGTGGACAGATGTTAGGAAGAATAAGAACAGGATTGTGGCGCATTCAGGCATATCTTTTCAGGTGATGGAAAACTAATATCAAAAGTACAAAACCTGTCTGTTACATAACGGGGGTCTCAGATGAAAATTCCCCCCAAAGATGGGACTTGATCCCAGTCATGCATCACGAATGTTTAAAATTTGGACAAACATTTTCTGTTCCCAATAGTAGCTATGCCTCTAAATGTACCTTTATTTGTAGCTTACTAAAGATATTCCTGCATTAGAGTAAATAAAGATATCAAACAAATGTATTCATCTCATTTCTCCTTTTTAAAAAACAGCTAGCAAAACATTAGGCAAGGTGTGCATGATTGTACTCACAGCTATATGGGAGGCTGAGAGTGGATACACACACACACACACACACACACACACACACACACACACACACACACCAAGTAATACAGTGAAAGTTAAGTTCACATATTAAATTAATATCTAAAGAGCTTTTAAGTGTTATGTTTCATAAAGGAAAAAACTAAATTTTATGAGTGGGTATTTCACATTTTTGATGGTCTGTGTCAACACAGCAAGTTATCATCATGAAATAACTTGTTTTACCATTCTAGTAAATATTAGGCACTTATTAAGCTGGGAAAGTGGAGTTTACAGGATGGGAGATTTTCCTGGGGACATTGGAACAATTCCACAGAAGGCAGGATGGGTGTTCCCGTCACCGTTTCCTAGTTATTGAAGTAGAGAAAATCTGAAGAGTTTGCAAATCTGACAACCCCACCAGAATACACTTTCTACATTACACATGACTGGGGGTTACATCCCTGGGTGCCATGAAGTGACGTAAAATGTCTCTGAACTGATGACAGAGCACTGGCATCTCTGGGTGGCTGTGGCTGGTTAACGCAGTTAATGGGTTCATTTGTTAATTTTTAATTATCAGGGATATACATACATATTAATCATTTTATTTTCTGTGTGTATAAGCCGATGGCTGCATGTATGTCTGTGTACCACTGGCACCCCTGGAGGCCAGAAGAGGGAAGAAGACTCCAACTCCATAGGAGACAACCTGCTGCAGTCTCCCTTCCTTCTCTGGCCCCATCCCCAACAGAGCACAAAGATCTTCTCCCCAGGCTACCTTCCCCCAACCTATCCCAGTATCCCAGCCTCCAACACCAGCAGGCTTTCACTGGGAACACACCAGCTGAGCAGAACAGGGAAACAGGGAAGCTAACTGAAGATCCTCACTGCTCCCTCCCCTTAGCTGCAACCTTCCTTGCCCCCCACCCTGCCTATATCTCCTGTGTGTGGTGGTGATACATTGTATCCCCCAATATATTGTGCACCCTAATAAACTTAACTGGGGGTCAGAGACAGCCAGCCACTAGGTTAGACATAGAGGCCAGACAGTGTTGGCACACACCCTTAATCTTGTCACTCAGGAGGCAGAGATCCACCTGGATCTCTGTGAGTTCAAGACCACACTGGAAACAGAGCCAGGCTGTGTGGCACACACCTTAATCCCAGCACTTGAGATTTCATGTCTTTGCTTGGGAAGCACACATGCCTTTAATCCCAGCAAGTGAGGGCAGAAAGCAGAAAGGTATACAAGGCGTGAGGACCAGGAACTAGGGCTTTTAAGCTTTTAGGCTTTTAGCAGCAGTTCAGCTGAGATCCATTCGGGTGAGGACTCAGAGGCTTCCAGTTTGAGGAAGCAGGATCGGCTGAGAAGTTCTCAAGGTAAGGTTAGCTGTGGCTTGTTCTGTCTCTCTGATCTTTCAGCATTCACCCCAATATCTGGCTCTGAGTTTTTTTTAATAAGACCATTTGGCAACTCACCCTACACCTGTGGATCTCACACACTATCCTTTCCTAACCTTCCTCCCCCACCAACTCCAGCAGCCTTCCTGCCCCCCTGCTCCCATGACCTGTGGATCCCACAGATCTTCCCCTGCTAAACTTCCACTCTCCACTTGTTGCTTTGTCTCAGTTCCCAACCCCAGCAGGCAACCCCTGCTCACCCATGGGCTGCTCCCCCCCAGGGCAACAAGTAGGCTGAAGGTAGACCCACACCTCTCCTGCTTACTCCTGAGATCCAACCCTCCAGTCTCATCCTCAGCTCTGTAGCAGGAACCTGCTTTCTTTCTCTGACCCCATCCTCAAGAGATCACAAAGATCTCCCACAATCGTCCCTCCTCCAATTCATCCCAGAATCCTGGGAACATGCCAGATGAGCAGGCCAGGTAAGCAGGTACAACACAACCATCACACTCTCCGAAAATCCAGAGAAGAAACAGAAACCAAGGAACAAAACACACACCCAACAAAGATAAATCTAGAACTCAGCATCAAGATCTATAATCATCCCAAACCCAGATGCCTACACTCCAGCCTAAAAACACAATCAATAACAGGCAGGGCAATATGTCCCAACTCGGACCCAACTATCCTACCACAGCAGGCCCTGAATATCCCAACATAGGTGAAGCACAAGAAAAAGACATTAAAACCAACTATATGAAGATGATAAAGGCTCTCAAAGAGGAAATGAATAAATCCCTTAGCAAAATCCATGAAAAAATGCTGTGGAACAAACCTTTTCTAAACTATAAATATGTATTACTCTCATTGGTTAATAAAAAGCTGACAGGCCGGTAGCTGAGCAGGAAGTTAGGCAGAAAAGCCAAACTGAGAATGCTGGGAAGAAGGAGGGCAGAGTCAGGGGAGTCAAGGAGACACCAGACAGCTGCCAAGCAAGCAAGACATGTGAAAAATGAGCTAACAAGCCATTAGCCACATGGCAAAGTACAGATAGAAATATGGGTTAATTTAAGTGTAATCTAGCTAGTAACAAATCTGAGCTATCAGTCAAGCAATTTTAAGCAATATTAAGCCTCTGAGTCAATTATTTAGAAAGTGACTGCCAAGTATTTGGGAACAGGCAGGTGAGAGAGAAACGACCATTTACAAAAAAAAAAAAAAAAAGAGGAAATGAATTAATCCCTTAAAGAAAGCCAAGGAAAACCAAACACTTGAAAGAAATGAATAATTTAAACAATATCTCTCCACAAACCCAGTCCTATAGAAAGTGCTAGAATGATAACTCCCACCCAAGGAGGTTAGCCACACCCATGAAACACAGGCAATGAATAACCTAAGACCAGCAAAATCAAAAGAAGGGAAACTCTCTCTCTCTCTCTCTCTCTCTCTCTCTCTCTCTCTCTCTCTCTCTCTCTCTCTCTCTCTCACACACACACACACACACATATACACACACACACACACACACACACATACACATACACACACACACACACACACACACACACACACACACACACACCAATAACAACAGCACCACCAGCACACCACCACCCAAAACAAAATAACAGGAACCAACAATCATTGATCCTTGATATCTCTCAATATCTATGTTGTTTTCAGTTCCCCCAATAAAAGACACAGACTAACAAAATGGATGCAAAAACAGGATCCATGCTTCTACTACATTCAAGAAACACACCTCGATATTAAGGATAGACATTACCTCAGGGTAAAGGGTTAGAAAAAGATATTCCAATCAAATGGACCCAAGAAGCAAGCTGGTGTAGCCATTTTAATATCTAATAAAATAGACTTAAAACCAAAATTAATCAACAGAGATGGGAAAGGATACTACATACTCATTAAAGGAAAAATTCACCAAGATGACATTTAAATTCTTAACATCTATGCTCCAAATACAAGGGCACCCAAGTTCATAAACAGTACACCTTAAATCATATATTGATAGTGGGAGACTTTAATAACCCACTCTGACCAATGGTTAGGACATCCAGACAAGAACTAAACAGAGAAATATTAGAGCTAACAGGCAGTATAAACCAAATGGAGATATCCCAGGCTACACCTTTGGCAGAAGCCTCCTACTCCACCAGAGACCAGACCAGCTCCCTGAAAACCAGGCAGTTGCCTCTTACCCCACCAAAAGCCAGGCCAGTGTCCTGAACCCCAGAGAACACCTAGCCAGATCAGAGGCCATGCACAATGCCAGAACTACAGTCCCTAACTTTGGTATCAAACTCCTACTAGACCAAAGGCCATCTAAGCTATCAAAAGTCCAGCCCTCAACTTGGGCTAAGACCTTTTACTCAACCACAGGTCACTCTAGCCAGAAGATAGGAGAAGAAATGGAAAATGAGGAAGAAAACACTCATGCAACAAAGAGAAACCCAGAAAAAGGCACCTAGACCTATAATCACTCCAAATCCAGATGCCTAAATTGAAGGGTTCACAACGCGGCTACATTTACCGGGCGGACACTTCCGCCTAGCCACTTCCGTATCAAAAAAGCGTCTTCCGTAGCTAGGATACCCTGTTGTCCCGGATATCTCCGCCTAGCAAGTTCCGGGCCAAGGGGTCTCGCGTGATCAGAGTCCCGTGCCATTGCATGGTGATGTAAGCGCGCAACATGACCATGTAGTGACGTGACCTGGCCACGCCCCCAGCCGGTTTTAAAGGTCCGGCGCGATATCCCCCCCCCTCTCTCTCCTCCACGCACGTGTCTTTCCCACAGGCCTGCACTTTCTATCCTGTTTCTAATAAACTCTATAAGCGGATTCTGTCGTGTTTCGTGACGTTTCCTTGCAAAGGGTAAGAACACAACGCGGACAAAAACCTAACATTCTGGTGCCGTGCCCGAGCGGGCGCTCCCGGCGGGCGCTCCCAGGCGCTTTCCGCCGGCAGCCCGCGGACCGGAGAATCTGCTCCGTACGCGACAGACCGCTCTCCATTCGCCTGAATCGCATCCAAGTTCCATCCAACACCGACCGGATTGGTGAGTGCCCACGCTTTCGGCCAGCGTAAACGGTTTCCTGCACCTGTGTGTTCGGCGCCTCACACGTGTTCTGGAGACCGGGGGAACCCCCGACCACGGTCTTCATTGGCTGCGGTCGGCCCCTATCGCTGGCCAACTGGCCCAACTTTTCTAGCCATCTCCCACGCCTGCAGCCTGAGATATTTTTCGCGTTGGGGGCCACCGTCGGGTGCGTCCCCGTAAATCCACGTGAGATCGACCCGTCCATCTCCTTGACGGAGGAGCAAACGTGGTCTGGACTCCCGGGGAGTCCTTTCCTCACCGTGGAGGGGGCCCCTGCTTCTTTGGCTGACGAGCCTAGAAGCAGCCTGTGCCTGAAATCCGTCCTAGACTCTGGGGACGCCTGAGGTCTTGGCTCCGGATTACGTTTATTTTTATTTTTATTTTTATTTTCATTTTTTTTTTTTTATTTTTCTGCCTCTGTTGCAGACATGGGAAACAAGGCTTCCAACCCTGTTACTCCTTCCTCTCCGTTGGGCTGTCTTGTTGAAGCTTTAAAACCTCTCAGTTTAATGCCTCACATAAAGATTTCTAAGCTAACTCGTTTATGTTAAAAAAAAAAAAAATGAGATGGCCAAAGTATGCTTTAAAAAATAAAAAAGGGCCGCTAAGCGGCTCCTTGGATCCCGATGTTTTGCGGGAGCTATCCAATTACTGTCAGCGTTCAGGCAAATGGAAAGAGTTGCTTTCTTCTCTCTCAACGCTAAACTGTCTCTTCTCGTTTCCTTCTCTCCTGCTCATATGCTCCTAGCTGTACGTAAACCAGAGGATTCTCAGACTCCGGAATTTCTGACTCTAGATCTTGCTAAGGAACCAATAATTAAAATTCATGTTCCATCCACTCTCTCAGATAAAAAGTAAGCTGGGTTCTTATACGTCTAATTCTGCTTCCTTCATTAAACAATTTCAATATATAACTCAATCTTATAGTCTCACCTTTCATGATATATACATGATACTTTCTAATAATTTACTCCCGGAGGAGCGCAGGCGGGTGTGGGAACAGGCTAGGACCCACGCAAACGAAATTCATCAGACTAACCTTTCACACCCCCCAGGAGCCGAAGCGGTTCCTGACCGGGAGCCACACTGGGACTATAACACCCAGAGTGGCTGTCTAGCCAGAGATAGGTTTATTACCTGTCTCCTGACAGGCCTCCGTAAGGCTGCCCTAAAACCAGTAAACTATAAAAAACTAAAAATGGTGATCCAGGATAAGGATGAAAATCCGTCTAAGTTCTTAGAGCGGCTCACCAAGGCTCTACTTCAGTTCACCAGCTTAGACCCGGAGAGCCCTGAGGGAAGGCAGCTGTTAATGACCCACTTTGTCTCTCAGAGCTTCCCGACATTAGAGACAAACTTAAACGTTTGGAGAATGGCCCACTGACTCCGCAGGCAGACATGCTGGCGGTAGCTTTTAAGGTGTACCATGGTAGAGATGAAAAAGCCCATAGAAGGAGCTGCCAGATGCTGGCAAGCACTGTCCGACCGGCTCCCCGAAAGCCGTCTGGTTCCTGTTACAAGTGCGGGAGAGAAGGCCACTGGGCATGGGCGTGCACCAACAGCACATGAAAGGCACCGGCAAAGCCTTGTCCGAAATGCCACAAGAGGGGTCACTGGTCAGCTGACTGTCCTGATGTCCCAAGCGACACAGGAACGCCAGATGAGGATGAATGTGACAACGACTCTCCGGCTGACTTTGTAGGCGTGGCCTACAACGAGGATTGACGCTGCCCGGTTTCCGCCCCGGCCACTCCCATCTCACACAGGGAACCAAGGGTAGTGATCAAAGTTAATGGGCACCCCATCTCGTTCCTTTTGGACACTGGAGCTACCTACTCTGTCCTGAGAGAGTTTTGGGGGCCCACCTCTCCTTCTCGTCTCCCTATTGTCGGGGTTGGGGGACAGCCTTATCTGCCTCAACAGACACCGCCACTTAATTGTATTTTCAGAGGCATCCCTCTCACACACACATTCTTAGTGGTGCCAAGCTGCCCTGTACCTTTAATGGGGAGGGATCTCCTAGCTAAGGTAGGGGCGTCCATTTCTTTCGCCCCACACATGTGCCTCATCCCAGACGCGCCAGTGGCTCCCCTCCTCCTCCTCCTAGCCACTAACTCTACAGACTCCAAATATGCTTTTCATATCCTCCTGTCCCACGCTGCTATTTGGAGGGAGCATGGACTTCTCACAGCAAAAGGAGGATCCGTGTCTCAGGCCATATAATGACCATGCAGCAGGAAAAGTTAAATATCTCCTCAGGCCAGTTCTAACACCAGGTCTTTTTCCCAAGCCTCCAGCTGTTCCAGACAGTCTGTTAACCCCTCTTTTATGTCATCTAAGGTCTATTCTATGGAGCTATGCGGACTGTTCACTGCCTCAGCCATGTGACAATGCTTGCCCATCTCCAATACACATTGGGGATCAGGTTCTTCTTTCCCCTCCGGGTCAGCGTCCTACACCCCTTTCCCTTAAGTGGCAGGGACCCTTCAAAGTAATTCTTGTAACCCCTACAGCTGCTAAACTCGAGGGCTTTCCTCACTGGGTCCACCTGTCTCACCTAAAACCTTTTATCTCACCTCCATCCCAGAAGAATCTCTCTTCATATACAGTGAAACAAACAGGGCCTCTCACTCTCAAGCTCCAGAGGACATCAGGATCCCCTGCTTTGCCGCCAATTCCAGAGGAATAAGGTACCACCCCTTCCTTTTCCAACCAGGGCCACACAGAGCCGGAGGCAAAAAGGACCATCAAAAATATCCAGGCGGTAAGAAATAATGTAATACAATAATTTATCATTGTTCAATACTCAGCAACTGATCACCTGTGTTTCCCAAGTGTTAACCTAATAAGGAGAACAGGTGTCTTAAGTAAACTACCAAAGCAGGTGCCTTAAAAGAATTACCTCTAATGAGGCTTGTCTCAGATAGGAATTAAGCAGAGTACTAAGACCAGATCTACCTCAGGTAAATGTCACATGCCTCTATCTGGGCAGGCCAAATCTACCTCAGACAAATGCCAACTCCAAAACAAAATAATAATGATTCTTTCTCTCTAAGCTCTCTCTATGTCAACAGTATCTTATTAAATGAGAGGCCCCCAGCAACGACACAGGAGGTCCCCAGCACCAGCACGGATGGACAGCCGCGGAACCAGGAGAAGACAGAACGTCATTCCAGGACTTCCAACATTACTCCCGGACTTCACAAGATACCCTTCACACCCCCCCCCCCAAGAGCCAACCGACGCCCACTATTCAGCTGGAAGCAGTCTTTGAGAGAAACGTCGCCCCCGCACCCAGTCAACCACAATTTTTCTTTTTTTTTTAAAAGTAAAAGAGTCGGGAATGAAGGGTTCACAACGCGGCTACATTTACCGGGCGGACACTTCCGCCTAGCCACTTCCGTATCAAAAAAGCGTCTTCCGTAGCTAGGATACCCTGTTGTCCCGGATATCTCCGCCTAGCAAGTTCCGGGCCAAGGGGTCTCGCGTGATCAGAGTCCCGTGCCATTGCATGGTGATGTAAGCGCGCAACATGACCATGTAGTGACGTGACCTGGCCACGCCCCCAGCCGGTTTTAAAGGTCCGGCGCGATATCCCCCCCCTCTCTCTCCTCCACGCACGTGTCTTTCCCACAGGCCTGCACTTTCTATCCTGTTTCTAATAAACTCTATAAGCGGATTCTGTCGTGTTTCGTGACGTTTCCTTGCAAAGGGTAAGAACACAACGCGGACAAAAACCTAACATAAATGTCAGTGTAAGAACACAGTCAACATCATCCAGAGTAATATGTCACCACCAGAGCCCACCCATTCCATTAAATCAAGCTCTGTATATTCCAACACAGCTGAAGCACAAGAAAAAAAAAAAAACCTGAAAAACAACTCTGGAGACAATAGAGGTCTTTAAAGAGGAAATGAGTAAATCCCTTAAAGAAATAGAAAAAAAATAAAAATTTGGAGGAAATCAATAAATCCCTTAAAGAATGTCAAGAAAGCCTAGAAACAAACAAACAAACAAAACAGCTGAAGGAAACAAATAAAACTGTTCAAGACCCAAAAATGGAAATAGAAGCAATAAAGAAAACACAAACTGAGGGAATCCAGATAAGCAAACAGAAACTACAGATGCAATCATCACCAACAGAATACAAGAGACGGAAGAGAGAATCTCAGCAAATAGAAGAAATAGATACATCAGTCAAATAAAATGTTAAATTCAAAAAATCCTGACATAAAACATTCAGGAAATCTGGAACATTATGATAAGACCAAACATAATAATAATAGAAGTAGAAAGAGAAGATATCCAGATAAAAGACCCACAAAATATTTTTAACAAAATCATAGAAGAAAATTTTCCTAACCTAATGAAGCACATGCCTAAAAAGGTACAAGAAGCTTACAGAACACCAAATAGATTGGACCAGAAAAGAAAGTTCCCTCACCACATAATAATCAAAACACTAAATATACAGAACAAAGAACGAATATTAAAAGCTGCAAGAGAAAAGGGCCAAGTAACATGTAAAGACAAACCTATAAGAATTACAACCAACTTCTCAATGGAGACTCTGAAAGTCAGAAGGGCCTGGATAGGTGTGAGGAAGACTCTAAGAGACCAGGGATGCCAGGCCAGATTACTACAAAGCAAAACTTTTAACCACCATAGATGGGAGAAACAAAATACCTCATGATAAAGTCAAATTGAAACAATATCTATCTACAAATCCAG
Organism: Peromyscus maniculatus bairdii; assembly: GCF_049852395.1. Classification (NCBI taxonomy): domain Eukaryota; kingdom Metazoa; phylum Chordata; class Mammalia; order Rodentia; family Cricetidae; genus Peromyscus; species Peromyscus maniculatus. The sequence goes on along the minus strand of NC_134864.1, from coordinate 66,229,431 downwards.
CCCTACAGAAGGTATTAGAAGGAAAACTCCAACCCAAGGAAGTTAGCTATACTCATAAAAACACAGGCAATAGATAATCTCATACTAGCAAAACCCAAAGAAGGGAAACACACACACACACACACACACACACACACACACACACACACACACATAATCAAAACAAGCCAACAACAACTACTACAAAATAACAGGAATTAACAATCATTGGTCATTAATGTCTCTCAACATGAATGGACTCAATTCACCAATAAAAAGACTGTGAGAATGGATATGAAAACAAGATCCATCCTTTTGATGCATATAAGAAACACACCTCAACATCAAAGATAGACATTACCTCAGTGAAGATTGGAAAAAGATTTTTCAAGCAAATGGTTTCAAGAAGCAAGCTGGTATAGCTATTCTAACATTTAACAAAATAGACTTCAAACAGAAATTAATCAAAAGAGATGATGAAGGATACTTCATACTCATCAAAGAAAAAATCAACCAAGATGACATTCCAAATCTCAACATCTATGTCCCAAATGTAAGGGCACTCACATCTGTAAAAGAAACATTACTAAAGCTTAAATCACACATCGATCCTCACACCTTTATACTGGGAGACTTCAGTACCTCAGTCTCACCAATGGACAGGTCACCTAGACAAAAACTAAACATAGAAATATTAAAGCTAACAGACGCTATGACTCAAGTGGACTGAACAGATATCTACAGAACATTTCACCCAAACACAGAAGAATATACCTTATTCACAGCACCTCACAGAACATTCCAAATTAGTAAAATCAGAAAAGAAAACAGGGTCATAACAACAGACAACAAGGAAATCCAAACAAGCATTAGACCATACTTCAAAATTGGAAAATCCCAATTTCTTGATAGATACTACTTACCAAAGTTAAATCAAGATCAAATAAGCAACTTAAATAGACCTATAAACACTGAGGGAATAGAAGCAGTCATTAAAAGTCTTCCAACAAAAAAAAAATCCTAGGGCCGGAAAGTTTTAGTGCAGAATTCTAACAGACTTTCAAAGAAGAGCTAACAACTATACTCTCCAAATTATTCCACAAAACAGAAACAGAAGAAACATTGCCAAATTTTTTATGAGGCTACAGTCACCCTGATACCCAAACCACACAAAGAATCAACACAGGAAGAGAATTACAGATCAATTTCCCTTATGAACTTTGATGCAAAAATACTCAATAAAATACTTGAAAACCAAGTCCAAGACCACATCAAAAAGATCACCCACCATGATCACGTAGGCTTCAGCCCAGAGATGCAGGGATGGTTCAACCTATGAAAATACATCAATGTAATTCACCATATAAACACACTGAAAGAAAACACACACACACACACACACACACACACACACACACACACACACACACACACACACAATCATCAGATTAGAGGCTGAAAAAGCCTTTGACAATATCCAGCACCCCTTTACGACAAAAGTCTTGGAGAGATCAGGATAAGGCAATTTACAGTAAGACAATAGCCAACATCAAACTAAATGGAGAAAAACTGAAAGCAATTCCACTAAAATCAGTAATAAGACAAAGCTGTCCACTCTCTCCATATCTATTCATTATAGTACTTGAAGTTCTATCTACAGCAATAAGACAACAAAAGGAGATCGAGGGATACAAATTGGAAAGGAAGAAGCAAAGTATTGCTATTTGTAGATGATATGATAGTATACACAAAGGACTCCAAAAATTGTACCAGAGAACTTCTATAACTGGTAAACACCTTTAGTGAGTTGGAGTTAGTGAGTTTCAGTATAATACTTTTATACAGGCACATAATGTACTTTGATCATATTGAACCCTTCTGGTGCCCTCTAGTACCCTTCTAGTACCCCCTCCCTCCTTCTGCCTTTACACATCCCCTCCTGCTTCCATGTCCTCCTCCCTCTTAAGTCCCACACTGACAGCAAACACTTGGTTCGTGTCTTTGTGCATCTGGTTTATTTCACACACAACACAGTAATCTCTAGTTCCACTCATTTTATGCAAATAACATCATTTTATTATTCTTGATGGCTGAACAATATTCTATTCATTCACACACACACATACACACACAAATGTAAAAAAATTTAATTATATGACTGAAATAAAAACTCAGCCTCCTCCATTTCTATATTCATATCATTTAGAATTTTACTCAGAACAATAACTCTAAAAGACACAGTATTTATAATCTGTTATTGTAAATCAGTTCCCCTGAATTTATGTTTTGTTATGCTTAAAGACTTTGGAGAATAACTCAGTTCTTATATAAATGTGGATTCCTTCAATAAATAATAATGAGTCCTGGGAGTAAGATATGATGCAGCGTGCACAGGGACAGGAACTAAATAGTGTAAATTACCCACTCTACTTTTTTCTAGTTTCCAGCTCATGTCTTCAAATAGAGGCAAGGAAAACTCACAACTCACTTTCTCCTGGTGCCACGTCATGTATGAGACGTCTCCAAGAGGAACTGAGGAACTTCACTTGGCACCCACCCCACCCCACCCCACCCCACCCCACCCCACCCCACCGTCCCACTTTTTGTACTGAATGCTGAGGTGACCTTTTTGTTTTGTTTTGTTTTTGTTTTTGCCATCTACTGGGAACGAACAAGAGGACGACAATGACCCTGAACCCAGAACAGTGTCAAGTAGAAAAATGATACCCTAGTGTCAGAATTTTATTGTCCCCAAACCAAAAGCATTTTAAACTTTTGAAATTTAAATAAAAGCAGGATGGGGACTGAGTTTTGTTGGGTGAGTGCTGCTTGCCTCGCGTAAACACAACCATGTAAACTGGGCATAGTTGCTCCTGCTTGTGCTCCCAGCACTCAGGAAGTAGAGGCAGAAGAAGCCGAAGGACCATGCATTCAAGGCTGTCTTCTGATGTTTAGGATGATCAAGGCCAGCCTGGGCTACATGAGACCTTGTATCTAAAAGAAATTAGTAAAACTTTACATATAATGTGTTTTTCCTCTATTGTTGTCCACCTTAATTTTTATTACTATTCATTTTTAAATTTCTACTTTATGAGTATAGATGCTCTGTTTACATGAGCCTGGTGCCATAGAGACCAGAAGAGGGTGTTAGATCCCCTGGGATTGGAGTTACAGACAATTTTGGGCTATCATGTGGGTGCTGAGAATCAAACCCAGATCCTTTAGAAGAGCAGCCCACGCTCTTTTTTTCCCTTTATTATTATTATTATTAAGAAATTTTCTATTCATTTTACATACCAGCCACAGATCCCCCCTCCTCCCTCTTTCAACCGACCAGCATCCCCCACCCCCAGCCCTCCCCTCATTCCCGCCTCCTCCAAATTAAGGTCTCTCTTGGGGAGTCAGCAGAGCCTGGTACATTCAGCTGAGGCAGGTCTAAGCCCCTCCTCCCTGCACCAAGGCTGTTCTTAACTGCTGAGTCAGGTCTCTGTCCCCACTTCCACCTTCCTTTCTGAGCAAGGGTCTCTCACTGAACCCAGAGCTCGCTGATTGGCTACACTTGACAGCAGCACTGGGATTGCAGGCCCGGCCTCCTCCAGCGTTGTAGATGGGTGTTGAGAACCAGAACATTGGTCCTCTTGCTTTCACAGCACGAACTTTATCAAGCAAAACATCCTGGCCCCTAAAGGATTTTAAAAAACACAAATAACCAGTGAGGTTTAAAGATGGAAAATATATGAAGTAGGAAAATTAGGAAAGCTCTGAGGAAGAGCAAGCATTTGAGAAGGACATGAAAGGTTGTTAGAGTAGCAAGATGAACTTCAGCTAAAGTCTATTCTATAAGGAAAATATAAAAACCTATTTTTATAACACCACCTGCCCACAAAGTCATTTTGCTTGAAGAGTTTTTGAAGACTTAGTTCTTTTTAATTTAATGCTACCAAATAGCAATATAATATCCACCACAAAGTAACATTTAGTTTGTTATTATAAGGCAAGTGTACATATAATGAAAATTTTGCAAGTTTCAACTTGACATGAAATTATATTTTAAATGCTGCTTGAGTAATATACTCATTAAAGTTCATATTGTATATCATTCTTTATTGTTTTTAACACTGAAAACAAAAACATCCTAGGTCTCATTTAATCTCGGCAAATTATTATTTATTAAAATTTCCTATGATTCACTATGGCCTTCACAAACATTATTATCTGCATATATCTGAGAATAAATATAATGATTAACTCCTTGTTTCCGCATAGATATGGCACCAAAATTATAGGATTGCACAGGCTTAAGGTTAAAAAAAGCAAGCAGAACCCTGATCCCAGCATCCCAAAACAAAGCTGTTGTTAAAGAAATGCTGAAGCTCAGTAGCAAGAGTGGAAGCCCAGGCACAGCACAGGGAGACTCACTGTGGTCAAAGATGAGATTGCTCAGCATGGGCAAGTCCATTGAGAGATGCTGACAGAGGCCAGAGCTGTGCTCAGTGGCACTCTGCAGAGCCAAGGTGAAGACTGTGCTGTGGTTCATTTGCAGTGTACGAATGCTGACTAGTTGGTGTTGCAGGAAAAAGAATGATTTCTGTACTCTGAAATAAACTTGGAACAGATAATTTTGGCATTTGTCAAATTTGCCATTGACATGTCTCTGGAATTATGTTTAATTTGAGATTGTACAATGTTGGGGACTCTGTGCCAAGTTGTCAAGACAAAGAAAAAATCTATTACAGGTCTAATGAGTATCTTACTATTTTATTGTGAAGTTAAATACTAAGTAAGATATATTATGCAAGAAAAGCAAGCTGATGTATTATGATCTCAAATGTTATTATGCATTTTAAATATTTGAACTTTTATTAATTTGATATGGATGGTTAATTCTCCGAATTTAATATTAATGTTAAAAATATGATTTGACAGATATTAATTAATATGTCAACATGAATTCTCTATCCTGAGTAAAGTTACAAAATATATAAAATAATTTTTATTAAATTATAGTAAAACAGATTCCACAGCCCCCTTTTCCCACTTCACTGCTCACCCTGCTGCCAGCATTCTGCCCCCTACTCCAGAGAACTTTGATGCTCAGGTGCAGGCCATATCAGTCAGAAAAACAGAGACCCTCTACCAAGCCAAAGGCCAAACTAGCTACCAGAAGTCCAGCCCCCAACTTGGATAGAGACTCCCTACTGGATCAGAGGTCATGTCAGGCACCAGAAATTCACGCCACAAAGACCGGAAGACCAAAGAGGAAATAGAAACCAAGGAATAAAACACCATCCAACAAAAACAAACTCAGAAATCAGCACCTAGACCTATAATCATTCAAAACCCAGATGCCTAAATGCCAGAGTGAAAACATAATCAACAACAGCTAGGACAATATGGCACCTTCAGAGCTGAGCTATCCAACAAGGGCAAGATCTGAATATTTCAACACAGCTGAAGCAAAAGAAAACAACCTTGAAAACAACTTTATGAAGATGATAGAGGCCACTAAAGAGGAAATTTTAAAAAATCCTTTAAAGAAATTGAGGAAAAAACAAACAAAAATTTGGAGGAAATTGATAAATCCCTTAAAGAAAGCCAAGAAAAAATAAACACAGATGAAAGAAACAGTTCAAGACCTGAAAACGGAAATAGAAGCAACAAAGAAAACACAAAGTGAGGGAATTCTGGTAATAGAAAATCTATGTGAACAAACAAGAACTACAGATGTAAGCATTACTAATAGAGTACAAGAGATGGAAGACAGAATCTCAGGCATAGAAGATAAAATAGAAGAAATAGATTCACCAGTCAAAGAAAATGTTAAAATCTCAAAAATTCCTGTCATAAAACATTTAGGGAATATGGGGCACTATGAAAAGACCAAGCCTAAGACTAATAGAAATGGAAGAAGGAGAAGAATTACAGCTCAAAAACTCAAAAAAAATATATTTAGCAAAATCACAAAAGGACATATCTATAAATGTACATGAACCTTGCAGAACACCAAATAGATTGGACCAGAAAAAAATCCCCTTACCTCATAATAATCAAAACACTAAACACACAGAACAAAGAATACTAAAAGCTTCAAGAGAAAAAGGCCAAGCAATTATACAAAGGCCGACCTATTAGAATTACACCTGACTTTGCAGTGGAGAATCTGAAAGTCAGAAGGGACTGGACAGATGTGCTGCAGGCTCTAAGAGACCATGGATACCAGGCCAGACTACTATATACCCAACAAAACTTTCAATCACCATAGAGGGAGAAAATAAGATATTTTATGGCAAAATCAAATTTAAACAATATCTATCCACAGACCTACAGAAGGTATTAGAAGGAAACCTTCAACCAGAGGAGATTAACTATACCCATGAAAACATAGGCAATAAACAATTTCACACCAGTAATACCCAAAGAAGGGACACACACACACACACACCATCACCAACAAAATAGCAAGAATTAACAATCATTGGTCATTAATATCTCTCAACATCAGTGGATTTAATTCTCCAATAAAAAGACACAGTCTAACATAATGGATACAAAAACAAGGTCCATATTTCTGCTGCAAACAAGAAACACACCTCAACACCAAAGATAGACATCACCTCAGAGTAAAGGGTTGGAAAAAGGTTTTCAAGCAAATGGCTCCAAGAAACAAGCTGGTGTAGCTATCCTAATATCTAACAAAATAGACTTCAAACCAAAATTAATCAAAAGAGAGGAGGAAGGACACTTCATACTCACCAAAGGAAAAATCCACCAACATGATCTTTCCATTTTCAACATCTATGCCCCAAATGCAATGACACTCTTATTTATTTATTTATTTATTTATTTATTTATTTATTTATTTATTCATTTATTTATTCATTTATTTATTGGTTTTTCAAGACAGGATTTCTCTGTGTAGCTTTGCATCTTTCCTGGAACTCGCTTTGGAGACCAGGCTGGCCTCAAACTCACAAAGATCCTCCTGCCTCTGCCTCCCGACTGCTGGGATTAAAGACGTGCGCCACCACCACCCGGTTGACACTCTTATTTTTTTCAAAGAAATATTACTAAAGCTTAAATCACACATCGACCCTCACACATTTATACTGGGAGACTTCAATGCCTCACTCTCACCAATGGACAGGTCACCCAGACAAAAACTAAACAGAGAAATATAATGGAGCTAACAGATGCTATGACTCAAGTGGACTGAACAGATATCTACAGAACATTTCACCCAAACACAAAAGAATTCACAGCACCTCGCAGAACATTCCAAGTTAACACAATCAGAAAAGAAAAGAGGGACATAACAACAGACAACAAGGAAATCCAAACAAATATTAGGTCATACTTCAAAACTGGAAAAAATCTCAATTTCTTGATAGATAGCACTTACCAAAGGTAAATCAAGATCAAATAAACAATTTAGTTAGACCTATAACCCCCAAGGAAATAGAAGCAGTCATTAGAAGTCTCCCAACTAAATAAAGTCCAAGGCCAGACAATTTCAGTGCAGAATTCTAACAGACTTTCAAAGAAGAGCTAACACCAATACTCCCCAAATTATTCCACAAAATAGAAACAGAAGAAACATTGCCAAATTTTTTTATGAGGCCTCAGTCACCCTGATACCCAAACCACACAAAGAATCAACACAGAAAGAGAATTACAGACCAATTTCTCTTATGAACATTGATGCAAAAATACTTGCAAACTAAATCCAAGAACACATCAAAAAGATCACCCACCATGATCACCTAGGCTTCAGCTCAGAGATGCAGGGATGGTTCAACCTATGAAAATCTGTCAATGTAATTCACCATATAAACAAACTGAATAATCTATCTCATTAGATGCTAAAAAAAGTCTTTGACAAAATCCAACACCTCTTCATGATAAAAATCTTGGAAAGATCAGGGATAAGGCAATTTACAGCAAGCCAATAACCAACATCAAACTAAATGGGAAAAAACTTAAAGCAATTCCTCTAAAATCAGGGACAACATAAGGCTGTACACTCTCTCCATATCTATTCAATATAGTACTTGAAGTTCTAGCTAGAACAATAAGACAACAAAAGGAGATCAAAGGCATACAAATTGGAAAGGAAGAAGCAAAGTATCGCTATTTATAAATGATATGATAGTATACATAAACGACTACAAAAATTTTATCAGAGAACTCCTACAACTGATAAACACCTTTAATGAATTGGATGGATACAAGATTAGCTCAGAAAAATATAGCCCTCCTATATTAAATGACAAACAGGCTGAGGAAGAAATAAGGGAAACAATACCCTTCATAATAGCCACAAATATTATAAAATATCCTGGAGTAGCTCTAACCAAGCCAAGTGAAAGACCTTTATGACAAGAACTTCAAGTCTTTGAAGAAGGAAATTGAAGAAGATATTAAGAGATGGAAAGATCTTCCATAATAAATGACAATTGAAGGCTAAACTATATATAGTAAAATGGTACTTGATAAAAATGGACCCAATTTTACTATGCTCACTAAATCAACTAAAAAACAAACAAACTGTTCATTTGGTTTTATTTTCCCTTCATAGATTTAAAAGAAGCTAATCTATGTATAATTAAAACTTTAATCAGTCTTTGGACATGCAAGTATTCAGACTGAGAAGCCTTAGAATCAAAAATTAATTTACGGGCTGAGGAGAGGGCTCACATGGGTAAAAGCCTTGCCTTACAAGCATAAGGACCTAAGTTTGACTCTTCAGAACCCACATAAAGCTGTGCACAACACAAGTCTGTAATGCCAGTGCTCCCACCGTGACATGGAAGTGACAGGAGGCTTCCTGGGGGCTCAGGGCCAGCTAGCCTGGTAAACAGTGAGACAAGAGACATGTCTAAACAAGGTAGAAGGCAAGGACCCACACCTGGGGTGATCCTCTGTCCACCATGACATTCATGTGTCTGCACTCAAGCATACACACGTGTTTGCCTCCCCCAACCCACACACTACATGCATAATAAAGATAAAAGAGGAAATTCACTGATTTTACTTTTCAAATATCCTTAAGCATCTGAGAATTTTCTGTGTCCTATTGCGTCCATTACACTTTGGATCTTCTCCGGAAACAATGCACAGTGGTAGGGACTGTCCCCGAATGCAGAATTTCTCAACCTGTTCCACTCCAAACTATACTACGCATTCAGCCATTTTTAAACATAATCAAGGAACCACAGTTTGTTTCTTTTAAATATTCCCTGCAAATAAATCTGATGTCTCATAATGGTCCGTAATAAAATGGGCAAACATTCAATAAGACAGTCCCTTATAAAGACACTCATCTGCCATGATGTACGAGGCAAGTCTTCTGCCCACCCCAGGATGAAAAGTATACAGGAAGCCAGGTAGAGTCAGAAAGAAGTGGATCCAGAATGAAGTGTGTGCTTTTCTGCAGCTCTTTCAGACTCATAAGAACTCACAGTGCTGCTGCCAATGCCTGGCTTTCTAAGGCCTCAACTTTTTGACAGGTACTGGCAGTCTCGGGGTTTGGTTAGCAGCTTATTTTGCTTTTTGCTTTGATTTATTTTTCAAGTATTTTTAAAGCAATTAAATAGAAACACCAAAATCAAAGTAATGTACTACTGACCAATTCAAACATGAGCATGAGTAAATACACTTTGAAAAGCCCAGATTGATAATTAAGTTTGCCCACAAATATAAACATTCAGAAAGTGTAACTACATGTATACACCAGACAAAAATGTATGTATCATGACTAATGTACCCCATGAGGAAGGTAGCAAGTAGCAAGAGGCATGTTGAAGAAACTTGAAAATGCAGTGTGTTTTTTTAAAAGCTTTGAATACATGGAACTGCACAGAATAATATTTATGCTACTGAACAATGTGTGACAAGGTGTGGCTCTTGAGGAACACATCATAATTGTTATTGGGGTTTTCGAGCTTGTTCAGACATCTACCATCACTTAAAAGTGTGAGGAGAGAAGCCAAGCTGAGGTCATAGCAAGCTGCTGCAGCTGCTTCCCAAGGCAGAATGTTGAACGGACTGAGTGTGTCTTCCCAGATCCCGTCTGCCTGCTTGGCTAGTTGTATCTCCACATACACTGCGTAGGTCCACTTCTGTCCAATCCTTCCTACTAAATCAGCCTTACCCCTCCCCCTCAGCAAAATCTGCTTGGAAAATGACACGATATACCAGCTTCCAAGTTCAAACACCTGACCAAGGTTCATTTGTTGTTACTCTGATTCATATTAGTGACAATAAACAGGGAAACAATAATATATTCAATTTTCTAATTGCAGGATCCTTTCATAGAAAGGCAAGGGGAAAGAAACTCTGCCTCATAAAAGGCACAGGGGTGTACATCCTCACATTAATTTCAGAACTTACATGAGGTGAAATATTGCCCATAAGAAGGGACCACTAATTGCTGATATTTGCTTATTACCAAGTAGGTGAACAGGAATCTTGTAGCTTGGTGACTTAAACCCCAATGACTTACAAGGCTCATTCTTGTCCTACATCACTTCCAAATTACTGTCACCCAATGAAAAATAACTAGTTGTCCACGAGACATGGATCCTGATCTGTCATCTCTCACTGATTTGCTGCCGATTTCATTACAGCAGCCCTGACACACAGTATCCCTTGATTCATACACAAAGGAGGAAAACTGAATCTTCTCATCTTAGTATCAAGAGAGTGAAAAGGAATAAGCAAGGAACATAGTTTGAGGGAAAGGAGCAGAAAAATATCTGAGGACCAAAGGACAATCACCATGAAGTTAAGTGTCAAGTTTTCAGACGTGACCAGGCTATTGTTAAATTTCCCCAGTGTTGACTGCGGCATGATTTTGAATCCTCCTCCCCATCGTCTCTCTGTCTCTGACACTGGCCATGGGATGAAGTATGTGAGTTGTATCTACTAGGTGTTACAGCAACTGGGAAGCTAATTCTTAGTCCTGCGACTGCTCACACCCTGGCCTGCGTTTCCAGTCAGGAATGTCATTAGAACTTTCTGTTGAGTGGTTGTGACATGGTGATGATACTCTTGAGTGCTTTCTTTTTCATTTAAAGATAGTTTCTATTCTCCTGCTTTCCGTAACTGCAGCCCAGTGGCCTCTCAGCGACCCTGACTGCAGCCAAGAGACCACATAAACTGGGGAGAGGAGAGTCATGGGAAATCAGAGCCTCCAGGGGCACAATCAGGGAGTGTTTAGAGATGGAGGGATAAATTGTTGGTTGTGGCTTGTAATTCCACAGTTACTTCCATTTAAAGGAAAGTGTGATTGTATTCTCCCCCAGATGTACAGAGCACCCTGTGAAGGTTGACGTTGAAGATTTGAGGAGTTCACTGCCAGTGCAAACTGTTTCAGTCTGGAAAATAAGAAGATAAAATAGAGATTTGTAGGTGCTCCTTTGTCTGAAGTTTAAAATTTGTAATTAACTGCTGGGCAAAGTGGCCCACGCCTTTAATCCCGGCATTTGGGAGGCAGAGGCAGGAGGATCTCTGTGAGTTAGAGACCAGCCTGGTCTACAGAGAGAGTTCCAAGACAGCCAGAGCTATACTGTGAGACCTTGCCTCGAAAAAATAAAAGTAAATAGCTGGCTAAACAGATATGAGTAATTTGTGACATGCCTGCCTGTGTGTATGCGCGCAAGCACACACACACACACACACACACACACACACACACACACACACACACACACACGCATCTGTATGTCTGTACAGAATTCAGGTGAAATACTCCACAGTTGTGCCACGCATGCCTCTGATGACAACTGAATCATCCCAGAATCTGAGGTCAGCTGTGATCTCTGATGCTCTTTCACTCAGACTCTAATGATTGACTGCTGTGGATATCGCGCTGTATAAATAGAACAGTTTAAATAATATAAGCGTCTGTGTGTTTATTTTATGAGTGGGCTGTTGAACCACCGGGGGCTTGGTGGGAGAGAAAACTCTCTAGCTACAATTCTGTGTTCTTATTTAATATTCTGTATTTCTAAGATTCCATGTTAACTCCTCATGATTAGGTATCCCTAGCATTTTATATCATTTAGGTTCATCTTGAAGTTTGTTAATTTTTAGTTGTTTCATTTAATGAAGTCTTTAACCAATATACCATGTGTTTAACCTCAAATATATAAACACATGTACATATTAACATATGTTCATACACATAAATACATACACATATTTTTAGTTTTTCTAGAATACCAGCTATAACATTGACTCTTCTCATCCACTAAAAATAAATCACACATTATTCTTGAACTTTCATTTCTGACTCTCTTCAGTATAATAGGTACACTTCATAATAACAACAATTATAATATTATAATAACAATTACATATTTATTTTTAAGACTAGGTCTCATTGTGTACCTCAGGGGCTGGCCTTGAACTAATTATATAGTTTATGATGGACTTGAACTTTCAATTCCCCTGCCTCTGCTACCTGAAAGCTGGGATCACAGGCACATCACCACTTTTAACCCATGTGCTCACTTCTAACTTCCAGTACAGGATAAGGTACTGATACATAGGGCTTCCACACTCTTGGACAGCCCACGCTCCAGAACCATAAGCAAAGCAAACTTGCTCATGGTAAATTACTCGGTCTCTGGTGGTGTGTTGCAACACAAGAAAACCAATTAAGGAAAGGCAATCTGAGGTTGTGTTTTGCTTTGTTTTTTTACCTTTTCCCATGAAACTGTGATCATGTGAACAGCCACTTAAATAGAGCTCTTATCTTAAGTCATGACATCATACCTGCCTGTTAACTTTTATGTTCAGGATTATAGGGCTGGACTCCAAGGGTAACTGCACCAATTCATTTAGGAGGATGAGGCCCCTATGTTCTAATCATCTCCCACTAGTCCCCACCTTGAGCACATTGTGCTGGGGATTAAAGTCAACTTAAATCATTGCAGGTGCTGCTAACCTGTGCTCCACTAACAGAAGCTGTTTTCAAGCACAGAGTGTGTGTCCTTTACACATTTCTTCAGCTCCTTGAATCTCAAGTTCCTCATTCCCAAGCCCCACACCTTATGGACTTGTTATAATTATTAACCATACCTCTGTAGTGTAGGTCTTATGTCTGGAACGTAAGAGTCTGATGTTTTATCCTACTTGCAAGTTAAGAAGTTAGTCATGGATTATGACAAAAAGACATGAGACAGCTGAGTCAGAGCAAAGGATGGGTTCCTGCATCAGCAGTAGTGCCAAGAATGGCAGCATCTGTGGCCATTCTCCTGATTCCACAGTGTGATACAGGGAAGGCAAATAAGGTCAATGGTTAACTCTTCAAGGAGTGTGCCTGCTATAGGAAAAAAACCCTGAGCATAGAGGACCCAACTTGTTAGGAAGGCACTGAGCAAACTTGACCATTGCTTTACAGGAAAAACCTTATCTTTATTAGACTAGACAGAAACAAATTTGAATTATACTTGGGTTTTTTATGAGCATTTGTTTGTTTCTCTTGGGTTAGGCTTAGGAGAAGGACTGCTGAGTCATGTCATGTGATAAATTTATATGTCCTTGAAGAGAGCCAGCAGCAATGACAGGAAGTGCCTCTTCTTGCAAGACATGCAAAAAATAGGAGAGGTTTATTAATACTTGCCCATAGCTGAGGTCAGTAGATAGCATATGGTAAGTGTTTAACAGATAGTAAGTCATCATTATCATGAATATGCTGCCCGTGGCTAGTGCTGGGCAAGGTATGAGAACAGGAAACAGATCTGGAAAGAATGTTACTTCCTGCTAAATTTCGTGTTCCACTCTAATGGGGATGTCCATTTCTACTGAGTAGTTTTCAGTCTTCTAGGAGATGCTGGTATAGAGTTAGAAATGTTGGCCACGCAGTGGGTGTCTGCTTGCTTGAGACTTGATGTCTGTCTTCTTCCTCGTCTAGGAACACCAGTAACATGACAAAGTTGAGAATGTCTCTGTTTAGATGGTGTCACAGCTCAGGTTTTCTCAGAACACATGCTACTTGTTTTGTTTATTTTTGGAATCTAGTTCTACCCGTAATGCTGATTATTCCTCAGAAGTGTCTCCTGGCTCTCACCTTCCAGAATATCTTCATCTCAGCTTCTCCTTTTTCGTTGTGAATCAGTTTGGTTGAGATATCATTTAGATAATTAAAATTCATTGTGCGTATGTGTGCAATTGCATTTGTTTGGACAAATACATACAGAGTGTAACTATATCATAATCAAAATGCAGATTAGTTCTGACACTGCAGAACTTCTCTAAGTCACCTGGTGGTGGATAACCTCCCCTGTCCTAACACCGACAGACGATCACTCGTTTGTTGTCACTATCATTTTGCCTTTTGCAAAACTCCGTGTAATTAGAATTATTAATGCGTTGCGACTCTGACTTTTTTCACTGAGCATCGTGAAAAAATGCTCTCATTCACGTTGCTGTATGAAACACAAGTTCGCTCTTTTTATTACTGAGTAGTACTCCATCATATTAACATGCCATGGCTTATTTACCTGATAATCAATTAACGAATGTTTGTGCTGTGTTTTATTAGAAGTAAAATCCCAAGGGTTCCAAAAAAATAAATAAATAATGCTAAGTACTCAATAAAATGAGTTTAAAGATGTGATTAAAGTACCAAATCAGTTGTCTTCAAGTTAAGCAATGGGAAGGTTACTCTAGGCAGGTTCTACATAATAGAAGAAGCTTGCTGAAAGAGTATCTACTGAGAGGACCCACATCCTGAGGGGTGCCCCCCTCTGGACCCAGATTAGGCACAGACCACACCCAAACACCAATTGTTAAGTATAAATCAAACACGAAGAGAGCCTTTATTAAGCAAGGCAAAGAGACAAGGTGGATGTATTCGAACTGGACAGAAACAGCAGCAAGTAGCTTTGCATGTGTTGATTTTAAGAGGAAAAAAGGGGAGGTCTGTGTTAGAATGAGCCAGGATGTGTTGATAAATTCTGATTGGGAGAGGGAAGAGGAATGGGTAAAACCTGCTGCTGCCATGTTTATCATGCTCAGGCCTGTGTTTGACATGCTCTGGCCTGCTAGAACCCTTCATCTATGACTCCCGTGAGCTTGGGCCATGTTGCATCTGTAATGCCCTTCCTTCTCCTCTGAATCTGCCGTCCTGGTTGCTGCTTGTAGAAAGGAAGCTTTTGCTCAAGATAAATATACCTAAAATGTTCCCTTTCAATAGCCTGCAAGCGGCAAGCTTCCACTGATGACTGTAGAACTCTTGTCTGCTCAGGGTGATTTTGTGTGTGCTTTACAGACTTGGGGCATATTCAGCCTTTCTGTCTGTGTTTGTATGCTGATTTCTGTGGACACCTATATCCATATCCACACACAAACACACTACTAATTAAGGTGCTCCACTCCAATCCTGAATGATATAGTATTTAGTAATATAGATTTAGCATAGAATATATATGTATGTGTGTTCCTATTCATGTGTGCAGGTGTGTGTGAAGGTCAGAGGACAACATTGAGCATTGTTCTATCAAGACACACATTGTGTCTTGACAGAACAATGCCTGTCTAGCTTGTTTGCTGATACCTTGGGCTCACTGATCAGGCCAACAATCCCCATGGATCCAATTGTCCTCACCCCTCCCGTGCTGGTATTACAAGTATGTGCCCACTACACCCAGCTTACTGTATTTGTTACAGGGATCAAACTCGGTTCCTCGGGCTCACATGACAAGCACTTTGCAGACTGAGCTATCTCCCCAGCTCAGGTTTAATATACAATTCAAGTATGGGCTTTCAGAATTGGCCCAGGGTTTTTAGGAATTCATTACTTAATCTGATAAGGTAGGTTGCAAACCAGGAACGTGTGAGATTGCATACACTTCCAGCTAATTCCTCGGGGATTTGATTAGTTCCTTGTATCCAGTCAGCAGACACTTGAGGTGGTGACTCTTCCACTCTGTGAGTTATGAGACCTTAGACATCAGCTTCTTATGATCCATGAACTTGTCATTGTATTTTGAAACAGCAATAAAAGATTAAAATGTGTCTATTTAACTACAGTCCCAGATCTTTTAGATGTGTCAGAATTATATCCAGGTTCTCATCTATAATTAGAAAACATGTGCATAGAGACATGAAGTTCTAAGAACATTTACAGTTGCTTTATGTGTTTGCAAATGCTGTTATACAGAACATAACAGCCTAAGTGTGGTTACTCCTGTCAGGCGTATTCCTGTGTGTGACATGCTGAGTGGTTCTTCAAATTCCACTTCAAAACCGGCCAGAGAATAGTTCAGAACTTCACCCAGAGCTTCGGAACTCTCCAAGTGCTGGACAATCCTGGAGATCTGAGGTGGAAAGTGTGTCCCCTGAGGAAGGAAGGTGTCAGGATGGGAAAGTCTGTAGGCTGGAGATCTTTGCCCAGGGGACTTTGCGCAGCTTCTGAAAGGTGGAAGGCGCAATGGATACTTTATACTTTTGAAGGTAGTCTAGTCTCAAATGACCAAACAATAGTACATTTTAACAGGTAAAGGTATAAAATTATTTTTATTTTTCCTCTAAATTTGTATATTTATCTTGAATATTTTGGTTTTCATAAAATTTAAGATAATATGTGTTGCCTGGTGGACCTTTGTTTGAGTCTCTGAAGAATATCAAATCTAAGAAATATTGCATGAGTCCATACCCATTGCATTGGCCTCTTTCCTTTTCTGAACCTTGAACTCTCTTGCTTAGTCACGTTCTGTCCAGACAGCAGAGAAACAGTTTTTTTTTAACATCTAAGGGTAAGTTGCATATAACCTTTCACCCTAAAGACACCAAACATCACAGTTTTATAATCTTTACGCTTATGTATATATGCCGTCGCCGAGGTTACAAATGCAGGCTGCAGTGCCCGATTTTTGTTTTATGTACGTGGTGATGGGCGTCTGAACTTGTGCCCTCACACCTGTACAGCAGCCGCTTTATCAAGCTATTTCCCCAGCACAAATAAGCTACAACAAATCGATCACTGATAATTTTTAAATCTTGGTAATTTTACACAGTAACGTTCACTAAGGTTCACTCTTCTGCTTTGATGGGTTTGGAGCTGGTTTTTAGGTTCTTTTTGTTTGTTTGTTTAGGTTTTGGTTTTGATCATCCAGAATAAGACCTAAAAGGACAATTTTTTTCATGTCTTTGGACATCAACATGTTGCTCAGATTTAGGGATCAGCATTGTAACCAGGTCAGTGAGTCTTTATTCTCAACAGGCCCTGATAATACCTGGGGAACCCAGATTCTGTCAGCTACCTCCTCACTGTTCCCACTGCAAGCAGAATTAGCAAAGAAGTCAGCCCTGAGAACGGAAATTCCCTGAGAAGAAAATGTTCTTGTACAATTACAGAACATCAATTAGCCATATGATGTCAAACCCTCTAAAAAAGATGGGCTCTGTTATGTTTCCCATGATGAATGGAAATGGTATTATCATTACATTAATGGTGTTAACATTATATTAACATATGTTATTAATCTCTGACCAGGTAATCAAGCCAGCCAGTATCTTCATCCATTATACTAAACAGATTTTCTGAATTTAAAACAGTACATAAGCAATGAAAAAATTTAGTTTTATTTTTATTGATAGCAAAAATAAACATTACTAATGTATAATAACTAATATATTAGCATATCAATGTTTTCTCTTTTAATAATCAAGTTCTATCTTCTGTCTGAGCTGTTTGGGATGCTGGTAAGGGAATCACAGAGGTGTGATTAGAGGAAACCATCCACTTAGTTCTTCCTGAGGGCTGCTTCCACTTTGCAAAGGTAGCTAGGTGTTGAAAGGAAGATTGACAGGGGCTTTTTCTGCTCTCTGAGCTTGGTGACATAAAAGGGCGCAATGGCGGTCAGGTTTTGTCCTTCTGTCTGGATCACGTGAAAAGGGGCTCATTCCCAATGGCCCTTTTTAAAGGTTACAGCCTTTCTCTTCCTCTCTGCGCTGAGAACAGCTATGAGTGTATGCACAGAGAGCCTAGCTTCCTGATAACAGGGTAGAGGAAATGAGGAGCAAAATTTATCTCTTAGTCCTCCGTATCCAAAAGAGACCAAGAAGGAGGGTAGAAAGGTCCCATGAAGCAAAAGAAAACTTGAGATAAATAATCTGTCTGTATTTTCATGTAGCATTCTGATCATTTTTCCACAACTGGAACTGTACTGGATTCTGAGCTTAGTTACAGAAGAGTTCCTGTGGCTTTGGCCTATTTCCTCTCTGTCCCTACACCTCTATTTCAAGAGAACCCAGGGCCACAGTGATAGAGGTCAGAAAACTTTCTTAAAAACAATGCTTTTCCATATTCAAGCTCTCCAGCACAGGGCTATGTACTCCTGGGTGGAGCTGTCTGATGAGTTAGAAGGACAAGTTAATAAGCTCATAATGTTAACATACATTGACACTACACCCCCAGATAGTCTTGTCTTGGCATTTTCAACAGCCATTGACCTTGGTAGAACATAGTTATTTTGAACTGGCCTGGACCTTTAAAACAGGTTCTTGTTTGCTTACGTGCAAATCAGTTATATAGGAGTGTAGTTTTTTCACCTTCTATTTTCGCTCATGTGGCTTACGTGAAGTAATTGTTCTTGCAGCTTAATTTAACCTGAAAGGCAAAAAGAGTTATTTTGTCAATGTTCTGAATGTGTAAGAGTAAATACAATTTTAAAATTAGTATCATTTAAGAACAATGACTTTGAGTTATGCAATCCTTTTATTCCTTTAAACTTCATGTGCATTGTTGTTTCGCTTGCATGAATGTCTATTTGAGGGTGTTGGGTCCCTGGAACTGGTGTTACACACAGTTGTGAGCTGCCATGTGGGTGCTGGGAATTGAACCAGGGTCTCTGGAAGAACAGTCAGTTCCCTTAACCACTGAGCCATCTCTTCAACCCCTGAGTAGTACAGTTCTTAATTAACTTTTCTTTCTACTATTCTGCATTTTCCACACTTTAAAAGCAGGAATGTGTAAATTTTAAATGAAAAAAGGTGCACAAAAATTATCACACATAAAAAATTAGAATTAATTACAACAAGAAGTTAATAGAATTTTAATTTGTAAAGTAACATAATGTTGATTTTAATTTTATATTTTAATCTTTCCAACTTTTAAAGATAGTAAGCAAATATTCCCTGTGTGACTAAAGGAGACAATCCCCTAGGTTATGGACATGTTTAATTGGTTTTCCTGTGCTCCCAGACTTCTGACTAAGGTGCTGTAGGAATTCATTGGAGCATGTACACAGTTATGATAAGTATCTAGATTTTGGGGAAAGCATCATAAAGCCCTGGCAGGACACTTTGATGACTGAATATTAGAGTCTGTATCTTCTTTCTCCACTGAGGACTGGTCAACCCCTCGCACGGCCATGCTGGTGAATAATCGTGTTGCTCTGATGCATGGAATGGCAGAGATACAGTGCTATGGTGGTTCATCAGTGAGTATCACCAGAAACTGAAGAACCACAGTGAAGACTGTTCACGGTGAATGTGCCTCTCTCTTGCGCCCACTCTTTCACTCTTTATATAGATGGCTGGCATTCTTTTCCAGCCTCATTTAAAATTCCCATATTGTTTTCGTTTGGTCTCTCTCTGCATCTGGTTAGGTGCTCCTCAAATGTGCTCCCACATCAAACTGCATTCCCCATGTCAATGTCCCATCATTTCAGAAAAGAATTCTCTGTTTGATAGTCTGCCTCCCTGACTGTATCTCATGCTACTTGAGGCAAAGACAGCTGTCCCCTTTCTGACCATTTCTCTCCTAGCACCTAGCATTAGTCTCCTAGCCAAAGCTTACATGTGGTGTAAAGGAATGATTTGTCCAAGGTCTATAGGAAGTACTAATTCTGTCTCATATCTTCATTCTCATTAGAATTATGAAAGCATGCTGAATTACAGAGCAGACAGTGTATGTCTCCAACATAATGGTGGAGAACTATAAAAATAAACATGTGGGCCTTTGATTCTATTTCACCATGAGCTGGGACAGCTCCATTTTCATTCCAGCTAACAACTCGCCATGGTACTGCTGCTGTTTGTCTTGGGGTTTGTACTGGAATTTACAAAGGATCGGGGTACCAATACGGACACAGCTGACAAGCACCGTAATCAGGGCAGCGAGTGAGAGATGGACGCAGAAGAGGGTCTTAGAAGCACCAATACATTCTTAGATAACAGCTACCAGCTCAAGAGGAAAACAAACAATTCCAAGCCACTTCTTGTCTGAATCTTGACTTTTTCTAGAAAATAAAGCAGAAAGAAAAATGTTTGTTTTTCTTTAGCAGATATTTTAACAAAAAAAAATAGAAATAAAGAAACATGAAGACAACATGGGTTCAACAGAGACAACTGTAAAAAGATACAATAAAGTAAAAGAACAAAGCCCAAGGTAGCCAAACAAACATAAACAAGAAGCAAATTCTAACTTTCAGAGTCAGTGAACATAGAGAAGCCAAACAGAAATCAGGGAAGGAAAAGACTGAATGAACAGAGCATCGGCTTCAGAGTGGAAAAAAAGTTATCATTGATTCTGAAATAAATGAAAAGGTTTTTAATCATCTTGGGAGAACACGACCTTTCACTGTTCAAGCTGTCCTTACAGCAGGAAGCCTGAGGTAGTAACTGTCCCTTTCCTGCTCTCTCCCCACCCACTGTGTCTCTCAATTACTTTCTACTGCTGTGATCAGATGCCATGAGCAAGGCAACTTACTGAAGAAAGAATTTCTTTGGGGTTCACAGTTCAGAGCGTTAGGGACCACGACAGCAGAACAAAGGGATGGCGACAGGAATAATGAGAGCTTAGATTTTGATACTCAAACAGGAAGCAGAGAGTACACTGGGAATGTTGTCTTTTGCAAGTTCAAAACTAGTCCCAGTGACAGAGAGCAGCTCCTCCAACAAGGCCACACCTCCTAACCCTTCCCAAACAGTTCCACCAACTGTAGAACAAGTACTCAAACATATGAGCCTACAGAAATCTTTTTTTTTTCTTTTTTTGGTTTTTTGAAACAGGGTTTCTCTGTGTAGCTTTGGTGCCTGTCCTGAATCTCACTCTGTAGACCAGGCTGGCCTCGAACTCACAGAGATCCGCCTGGCTCTGCCTCCCAAGTGCTGGATTAAAGTTGTGCACCACCACTGCCCGGCTAGGAAACATTCTTATGCAAACCACCCATAGCTTGTGGCCATGTCATACTGCAAAATGCCTTTAGTCCAACTTCAAAAGTCCCCATAGTCTTTCACAGTCTCAACAGAGTTTAAAAGTTCAGAGTCTCTTCTGAGACTCAAGGAAATCTTTTCTTGTATCCCTGATAAAATCAAAAGACAAATTACATATTTCCAATTTACAATGGCACTGACTATATATTACCATTCCGAAAGGGAGGAATAGGAGCATAGTGAGGAAATACTGGGCTAAAGCAAGACTAAAAGCTAGCAGGATACTCCCCTTGGTAGATGTCTCATAGCTCCGGCACCTCTAACATCTTGGGTCCCCAACACAATTTAGGCTCCACTTGCACAGTTTCATGCAGAGGCCTCTCAGGACCTCCAAACTGGAATTCCCCTGCCACACACCTGGCCTCAAAGGCTCTTTTTAACAGCAGAGGAAGATTCCACTGTGGTGATATATTGTGTACCCTAATATATTTACTTGAGGACAGAGCCAGCCACTAGATTAGACATAGAGGTCAGGCAATGGTAGCGCACACACCTGTAATCCCAGGAAGTAATATGGCAGGGACAAGAAGTGCATATAAGGCGTGAGGAAACAGGAACTCACAGTCTTGAAGTTGAGGACTTCATAGTGGAAAGAACTAGTGGCTGGCTGTTCTGCCTCTCTGATCTTTCAACTTTCACCCTGATATCTGGCTCTGGGTTATTTTTTATTAAAAGACCATCTAAGATTGGAACATTCCACAGCCCCTATACTCATGAACCCTTCATGACTCTAAAGTCAGAACTACCTGCCCCCACCCCCCCACCCCCACCCCCGCCTGCCGCCCCGCGGGGGAACCCTGGCTCCCCATGGGGGAACCCGGCTCCTCTGTGGATGAACCCTGACTCCCTGGGCGGGTGAGCTCCAGCTCCCCGGCGGGTGAGCCCTGGATCCCTTGAGTCACAAGAGCAGCAGCTTTGACTTGTTTCCTTTTAGAAGCGGAAGATTCCTCCGGCCTTTTCTTTTCACAGTTTGGGATCCTAGCTGGGTGGAGTCTTGCCCTGGGGTTCCCTCCTTTCATTGCACTTCAGAGCTGGCCTTTCCTTAACTTTTCATCTCTTTCAGCACAATGGCTCTAATAGTGCATTGTTATGTGAACCTATGGGAGTCTGTTAACGGATGTCGGGAGTTTGCTAAGATATAGAAAGGGGATAATACACTCACGGACACAGAATGAAGTAAACGCCACTGCTTATCCAGCTGTCTTTGTCCTCTGTTCCGGCCCACGGGTTTTGGGAACCAAAGCCATTGGCTGAATGGATGGAATTCCCACAACATTACATTTCCTGGTGCTATTTTTCTTCTCAAATTACACATTTTGTGGTGTTTGTTATTGTTATTCCACTTGATCTTTTTCATTGTGTATCTGCAGAAGAGTGATTACTAATAACCAACTAAGAACAGTCATTATGGGGCTGTCTTGAAATTTCCTTGGCCAAAGAAACTTGTTTGTTCCTTTTCAATTTAGCTTCTGGTGGATTCTTAGGACAAGGGCCAAAGGCAGCCACATTCTTTGCCAACGTATCACGAGAATGGCCTCCAGGCCGGTTGCTAATGTTGTTCCCTCTGAAATCTCTGAGCTGGGCTCCAGAGTTGGAACTGCTCTCAGCGCATCTGTCTTCCAAGCACCTAATAAGGTGGCCCATTAAGTTCTGCTTACAGTGCCCAACTGCTTTCCCACTCCAAAGTCCCAAAATCTTCCACATTCCTCCAAAACCAGTATGGTCAGGCCTATCACAGTAATAGCCCACCTCCGGTACCAGTTTCTGACTTAGTTACTTTTCTATTGCTGTGATTACACACCATGACCAATTGATATAAGAAGGAGTTCATTTAGGGCTTAGAGTTTCAGGGTTAGGGTTAGGGACAGAATTTATGGTGAAGCTGTTGTGCCCATGCCCCGAGACCCCTGAGCAAGATCACCACAGAGCCGATTTCTGATGCAAACACACATAAGCCCGGGCTTGGTCTGTGTCCAACACCCCAACACAGCAGGTGGAGGAGGAGGGCCCTGAGCTCCCAGAGTGAGTGATTTTTAAAGGGAAAAACCGAAAGCAGGGTGGTACAAGCCTTGGCATCACAGGATTGGGTAACCTTTGAATTTACTGGTTGGGGTCCAAAGGGATTTTCAACAACAATGGTTATCAAAGGACGTTTGGAGCCCACAGATGTTGTCCAAGGACATTTAGGACCAGCAGATGTTGTTTATCAAAATTACTCATTGGCCAGCAGCCTACCCACCCTGGTGGGTCACCTTGACCAGGGCCCTGGCGGGCTGTTTATGATTTCTTTTGGGGCTATTTTGAGGTGTTTACTGGAACTCAGTTCAGCTTCTGGCCAAGCGCTGTTAGAAATGAAGTTTTTCTTTAAAATGGAGTTTGTCTTGCTCTCTCAGAGCAAAGGCACAGCAGCAGGAAGAGTTTGGAGCCTACGTCTCGGTCTGCCAGTAGGAGGCAGAAAGAGAAAGAGAGACAGACAGACAAAGAATAACACCAATCTTTTGAAACCTCAAAGCTACCTCTAGTGGAACATCTCCTCTAACAAAGCCACACCTCCTAACCCTTCTCAAACAGTTCCACCAACTGGAGAATAAATATTAGAACACACAAGCCTATGGGGGCCATTCTCGTTCAAGCCACCACACTTCCATGAATATGCACTTGCTACCACCATACCCTTTGTGATGGCTATTCTGGGTTGTCAACTTGACTACATCTGGAATTAACTAAAACCCAAGTGAATGGGTATGCCCGTGAGAAATTGTTCTTAATCATTTGAAGTAGAAAGATCCACCCTAAATCCAGAGGTGTAAAGATCCACCTTGAATCTGGACCACACCTTCCGGTGTTGACCTATATAAAGGTCATCCTGTGCATCAAGACCCACCTGGGGGTCTAACGTCCCTGATCACCTAAAACCATCAGGAAACACAGATACTTACATTACCATTTATAACAGCAGCAAAATTGCAGTTATGAAATAACAATGAAAATCATTTTGTGGTTGGGGGTCATCACAACATGAGGAACTGTATTGAAGTCTGAAGCATTAGGAAGGTTGAGAATCACTGACATAGAAGGAGGAAGCTCTTTGCCCTTGTCTGTTTGCCCTAACTCTCTCTCTGGCAGTTTTATTCTTTCACTGGTATTAGAGACTTCGTTAGGATTCCAGTGTATACTGAAGACCAGCTAAGACATCTAGCCTCATGGACTGAATACCTACTCGATTCTTGGACTTTCTGTTGGTAGACAGCCATTGTTGAACTAGCTGAACCACAGCCTATAAGCTATTCTAACAAATACCGTGTGTGTGTGTGTGTGTGTGTGTGTGTGTGTGTGTGTGTGTGTGTTCATTCTACAAATTTTATTCCTCTAGGGAGCCCAGACTAAAACAGCCCTCAAGGGAAAGACAAATCCAAACAGAGTTTCTGAATTCAAAGCAACAGGCAGTGAGATTAATTTCATTTAAATTCATCCTCCTCCGTAACAAGAACAAATGCCTGTTGTGTGACTCATTAGGTTAACCACTGTTCAATTACAGCTTAGTAAGGAATTACTGAGGAGATGGAGAAGGGGAGAAAAGAGAAGCATACCTAGTGTTTCCATGGCATCAAATACCCACTTGTCTTAGATGTGTTCTTAAAGTGATTCAGCACACTTGACCTACTGAAGGTGCAGTTTGTCATTGAGATTGAGTTTTTATAGATACTTATAGATATGTAGCACTTTATTGGCCTCAAGATCTCCAAAAGGAGTTTCACTGCTTTAATTAAAAACTTTTGCTGGGCACAGTGGCACATGCATTTATTCCAACACTTGGGAGGCAGAGGCAGGTGGATCTTTGAGTTCAAGGCCAGTCTGATCTACAAAGCAAGTTTCAGGACAGCCAAGGCTACGCAGAGAAACCCTCTTTTGAACAAAATCTTTACTGTATCAGAGATTTAATCATAAATTTATTAACTTTGAACCTGAATGAGGGAGCCCAAGGATTTACTATCTTAGTATTTTTCCCCCTAAACATCACAGATGTATGTGTCTAAGTAGTTAACAAACATCTCAGTGGGCAAAGCCAGGTCCTGGTGCCCATTAAGGAAAACTGAAGTTGACCAGATGACTTCTGAATGAGAGCACAGGTACTCTCATCTGTTAAGATTCCAAGGGTTTCCTCATAGCCTACAGGGGGAAAGTGCAAGCAAGAAGTGAGGATACATACTTGTAATTGCATCACGTGAGAGACTGAAACAGGAGGATTGCTGCAAGTTAGAAGCTAGGGTTGTCTGCATAGTGTATACCGGGTCAGCCAGAGCTGCATAGGAAGCCTTCAGCTTGTGACAGGAGGATAGATACTGGAGAAAACATTATTAAGATTAACACATGCCAGGCGGCGGTGGTGCACACCTTTAATCCCAGCACTCAGGTGGCAGAGCCAGGAGGATCTCTGTGAGTTTGAGGCCAGCCTGGTCTACAGAGTGAGATCCAAGATAGGTACCAAAACTACATGGAGAAACCCTGTCTTGAAAAAAAAATTAACATATAAAGGAAGCTAGTTGGCAGAGAAAGTCTGGAAGCCCTTCCCCACGTACGCTCCCTACAACAAACAGAGCATGGTCAAGAAAAGCTCACTGCTATAGTAATGTGTTAGAGCTGCTACTGTATAAATATCCCATAAAGGGTTATGGGGCTCCTAGGACAGGGCTGTTCTTTAAAAAGACTTACTAGTTTACTCCCATTCTTGGGAATGTTTCCCCATCTTAATAATCTGTCCCAGTCCCAGTTCATCACTCTAGGATGCTAGAACCTGGGTATCAACAGGTATCCCTGGGACTCTGAAGTGGGTGTGCTTGGACTCAGATCTATGCCTGTTACTTTCAAACCCCTGTAACACCCAGCCCTCACTGACTCCTCCCCGTCTCCTTCCAGCCGGTCCTAACTCCCCTTCTCCAATCTGCACACATGCTAACAGCCTCTGATCATGTGCAGAGGCCGTTTCCTGCTTAGGACTTCATTCCCTTTCCGGGTCTGGTAAATTCCACTGTGTTTCCCCTGAGAAGCTCTCTCTGATTTCCTTAGGAAGCTATTCTCTGAGCTCCCACAGTTCCACATCTTGGTTATAATATGTATTGCACTACAGAATTTACTGTTGCCTTGTCTCGTTCTCCAGTTGATGGATAATTCTTTGTGAGTTGTATTTGATTTTGGTTTGGTTTGGTTTGTTTGGGGGGGGGGAATCACTACCTGGCCGAGGCTGGCCTTTATCCCCCTGACTCGTCCTCGTTTGTGCTGAGATTACAGGCATGTGTCACCATGCCCAGCTGGGAAAGTTCCTTGAAAGTATAGAACGTGTTTGTAGCCTGGTGGGTGGAAATGGTGCCAAGGATGTAGTAGTTACCTAAGAGTCTCGATCGATAGGTTCAAAGTACTTGCTAAAGGACAGTCAGTGAGATGCTTACCAAAAAGCACGTCTCCTGTGTACTTTTTTGTACATATTTTCTACATATCCTGCAGATTGGATAAATAGCTCACTTTGTAAAAGCATACAGTTGTTAGATAATCATATCATATGTAAGAAACAACCATCTTGGAAGCCCTTGGTGATGGAGCATGTGTGTCATAAGCTCTCACTCCATGTGGGCTTAAAATTGGCAGTGAGATGGTTAAGTGGCTTTTAATTGGGGGTTATTTTCCCCTTTGGTGAAATGTGGCAGTGTTCAGGACCACTTTGAGTTGTAATAACTCGGAGAATGAAACTGCTACTGGCATCGAGTGGGTACAGGTAACGGGTGCAGTGGGACATCTACAAAGCTCAGGGCCACTGTCACAACGGCTCCTAATGTTTATAGCCAATATTAAAAATCACTAACCACACAGCAAATCTGAAGCCAGCCTGGTCTTCAGAGTGAATTCCAGATCAGCCAGGGGCTACCTAAGCCCTGCTGAGAGTGGGGAGAGGTGGGTCTTCACCCAGCTGTTTCCCTCAGAAGCACGTTTCACCAGTCACTGTAATGACATTGAGAGGCTGAAAGTTGTGCTAGGCTCTGATGTAGATATGATCACCCCACTAGTCACCTTCTAGGAATGTCCAGCTTCTAAAGGGACCCATAAAGAACTGAACTCTGAACTAAGGGAAACAGCAATCTCAAGAAACAAGGGCTGGGTTTTGTGTGTGTGTGTGTGTGTGTCGGCTTTGATCCCTAGTAATTTATGCTCTGCTAAAACAATCAAATGATAATGAACATAATCTCATGAACATTGGATAAGTTATTAAAAAGCATTAATGGAAGTATTAGCATTGATAAAAATGGCTTTGAAAGAGTCATTTGGCCACTTCAACAGTAAGATTACCAACCTTTGTGACATTTTTGGACTGCACGTAAGAGTCAGCTTGTTTAACAAATCATAGTGGTATGTGCCTGTAATTTCAGTACTAAAGAGCTGAGGCAGAAGGATTATGAGTTTGAGGGCAGCCTGGGCTACACAGTGAGAACAAAAACTAAGCCAAACCAAATCAAAACAGTAGGTCAGTTTAAGAAAGTCAAGAAATGTACCACAGTCATGAACTGTGAAAGTATTCTGCATGACACTTGAGCCAAGCCTGCACCCAGACCCCAGCGTTCTTAGCAAGACTGTGGTGGGGGCAGCAGTACTCCACGTCTACCGACTGCTCCTGTGCCACACTGGCATCATGGCACGAGACGTGTGTCTCCTTCCACCTTCAGCTGCTTAATGACAACACAGTGACGGTCCAGCAGCCACCTTAGCTTTTCATTTCCTTTCATCCCTGATTGTGTTGTTGTTTGTTTGGGTTTGGGGTATTGTTGCTGGGTTTTTGTTTTTGTTGCTGTTGTTTTAGTTAGACTTTACTTTGATCTTTTTCATTGTGTACAATAGCCATTGTACATCACACTGTTCCATAAAGAGATTTTCATCCGAGTATGCAATGTGAGTTGAACACATTTCCCCTCACAGTCCTGTGAGACAAGGTCTTATGTGTTCTGGACTGACCTCAAACTCATGATCCTCCTGACTCAGCTTCTCAAGTGCTGGGATTACTGGTGTGTGCCACTTTGCCCTACTTTTAAAGCCACTGCCTTGATAAAGGCTCTTAGCTTTTCAGCCTAGATCACTGTAACCTTGGGGGGTTTCTTTAGTGTCTCCTTAAGTCACTCATGTTTTTACATGATGATGTAATAACCATAACCACATAATAATAATGATGATGGCAGTTCTAGGCTGATGTAGCTTGAAGGTTGTTAGCTCGAGTTTAGAAGCTAGATTGCCTGGATTTCAAGCACTTAAGTGCATTAATGCATTTAATCCTCCTAACAACTGTGACTCTCCGTATGCTACAGCTGAGAAAACTCAAGTGCGTAAGTCAGAAACCATTTGCAGTGGGCCATGGTTTGGTCTCAGCCTGGCTCTGTGCTCTAAGTCCTTGACCTCTGTCCTACACTGCTTGTCCTTCGGCCGTCACTCAGTACTGTGTGTCCTACATCCACACCCGAGACAGTCTCCATCACTGAGTCTAATGCACCAAATCCATATTCTCAGGGTCACTTTTGCATGTTAAGGGGCTAATTGTCTGTATTTTAATTAAAATATGGTCGTGAGACTTGTGTAATTGTTCTAAGGTAGTCCCGTTTGTTTGTATTTTGTCTCTTCACTTAGTTAGCACTTAGTGTTTAAGCTTGACTTTTGCACATGTGAAAGGGAGAAGAAATAAACTTGAATTGTCAATCAAGAATTTCCAGCTTTGTTCATTAGTTTGTGATTTGTCTGTCTTAGGTAGCATATGCAATTCTTATAGGCAAGTCAACTGACTTAGGCAATGAGTGGATTCAGGAATGTGCATCCATTTACCCAGGAATAATAATAGCAGTAATATATACCATTAATACATCAAGTTGACCATATAGTATAGTAGTTAAAAGACAACTCCCTAGATTCGAAATGCTTGAATCCCTGTCCACTGTTTATCGTTAGGATAATTAACTTTTCAGAAACCCAGTTACTTGACCTGTGATGTGTACCTAATGAAGGAAGTCATCTTCTACCAGACTACAAGACTTCTGAAAGGATTAAAGGGGAGAGTAGATATAATCTAATTAGTATAATATTATACATATTAAGTGATCTAAAAGCTATATAGCTATTTTTGAGTGCCCTACTCTATGCCCAGGAGGACTTGAAGAGGCTCATAGTGAAAAAGATGATACCTCTAGGACATTCATCTTAAGCCTTGATATGACTATCAGGATAACATCTTGTTAAATGCCACCTGGACAGGTAGATGAACAAAAATGGTATTACCACAAAAATACACTGCAGAATGTGAATTTAAAATGTATGAAGTCCCAATTTATTGCCTCCCTCATCCTTGCTTTCTCTGCCAAGCCCCTCACTCAGCACCATGCAAGCTATTCAGCTGTTTCTTTCCCTTTTTACTAACAACACCTTATTCCTACTCATTGCAAGAGCCTATTCAAGAAACACTGTAACATTCATCCTTGAATGATGATCCAAGAAAGACACAAATAAATCCTTATTTTCTGAAGGAACATATTTAAATTTCACTATGTGACATTCAAGATGCTTCCCAGATCATTTCTCTCTACTCCTTGTCTCTTCTCCCTCCATTAAATACTCCACTCTCCTACATTTTGCTGAGTAGACGCCTGCTTCTTCATGTCTCTCACTCTACGGCTTCCTTGTTTGTTAATGCCTTTCTTTGTGTGTCTGTCTAGATCTTGTCCATCCTGAGACCCGAGTCTGTCAAAATTCCTGTATAAAATTACTATCAAACTCTTGTAGCCTTATCAGGGTTTTCCTGTCAATGATGCTCACAGTCCCGGTGGTCTATCATAAAACTGCCTTGCACTTCCATTTTAACTGTGGTGGCTGCTGGAGTCTGTTTCTCAAGGGTGGTCATTCTGTTGCATGGTGTTCCGTATCTTACACTTCTGTGCTGTGCTCAGAGAGTCTTCAATGCAGTCTTACTCATGGACTGCTTAGGATCCTTTACAGCTGCAGGAATAGTCAGAACTCTTCAGAGAAATAAATGCCTCCGATCTTATCCTTCTATCTGGGCCTCCACCCAATGTGAGATCACTGTTCATTTCTGCTTAAAGACACCATTGCCAGCACACTGCCAACTCATTTCTAAATGGGCCCTGTACTGGTCCTTGCCTTTCAAGTCTTCATTCTCCTTCACTTATCAGCACACCTTGACTTACTTCTACACCCTGGTCTTTGACATTGGCCTCCATCCTTGGGTGTGAACCCAAATCATTTCGCTGAGGTTGGTTCTTTATGGCCCTTTTACTGGCACCTGGTGATGGAAATTATGACATCATCTAAGCCAATGATCCCCAAACATAACAGGATAAGATCGCTTACGTGCTTATTAAAAATTCCAGTTTCTGGATCCTGTTCCAAGCCTATCACACCAGAATATCCCAAATAAAAGCCTAGAAATCAGGATGATTAGCAAGCATCCCAAGGAGATTCTTCTGATCAGATGAGGCACCTGGCAATGTTCACCAGCTGATCTGATGGACCAGTCTGTTTCCACTGCCCATAAGAACATCTGTATTTGGAGGAAAGGGATGGTTGATTTCAGTGGCTTAGCATTATAATTTATTAACTTCTATTTTCAAACTGTCAATATAAGTACTGACAGACCGCTAATATAGAACAACCTGCTTAGGACCTCTGAACTTTAATTTCACAAAATAATAATAATAATAATAATAATAATAATAATAATAATAATATGTGGTGGTTTGAATGAGAATGGCCCTCATAGGCTCATCTACTTGAAGGCTTGAGCCACAGTTGATGGAACTGTTCAGGAAGGAATAGGAGGTGTGTGTCACTAAGGATAGGTTTTGAGGTTTCAAAATCCCAGGCCATTTCTAGTTAGCATGCCCCTCCGCACTCTCTCTCTCTGCCTCATGGTTGCTGTCCCAACATGTAAATTCTCAGCCGCTGCTTCAGTACCAGGCCTGCCTGCTGCCAAGCTCCCCACCATGATGGTCATGAACTGAAAGCCATCCCCCAGTGAAACACTTTCTTTCATAAGTCACTTTCGTCATGGCCTTCACATCAATAGAAAAAAATGCCAAGACAGAAAATAAGGGAAGGGTGGAAAAAGGAAAGGAGGAGTAGAGAACCGTAACAAATCTTTAGTTCTTCTTTACGAATTCCCACTAGAATAACTTTAAGGACTTTTAGAAAAATTACTGCTGCTAGTTGCATTTCATGTTGCTGTGGTCA
The DNA here is from genome assembly GCF_049852395.1 of Peromyscus maniculatus bairdii. NCBI lineage: Eukaryota > Metazoa > Chordata > Mammalia > Rodentia > Cricetidae > Peromyscus > Peromyscus maniculatus. The sequence continues at coordinate 66,197,955 of NC_134864.1, read as the reverse complement.
AGTGCCTGGCAGAAAAACCTCAAATGAGGACGGTCTTATTTTGGTTAATGGTTTCAGAGGGCACAAGCCCATGACAGTGAAGAAGGCATGAAAAAGTGACAGCACATTACAGAAGCAGGAATCAGCAGAGAAGGAGACCAGAAGCAGAATCTTGAGCTGTAACATCCGCAGGTCTGCCCTCAGTGACCCACCTCTGAGAGGCCTTGCAATCTCCCCAGACGGCAGCACCAGCTAGGGATATGATGCTGAAACACATGAGCCTGTTCAAACATCATAGCAACCATAACATTCTCAAAGTCATAGTTTAATTGGGCCAGATACACTACTGAAGTTAAAATAAAGGGAACCAGTGACTGTTGCCTTCAAATTGATAACTTTGATTTAATATTATGTCATTTAAAAACCTTGTGCCAATGGTAGGTGTTTTATGTTATTTATAAAATTTATGATGATGATGATAATGTGTATGTTTGTATATGCTGGTGGTGGTGGTGGTGGTGGTGGTGGTGGTGGTGGTGGTGGTAATTAAATGTACAGTCTCACACTAGGTGAATACTCTACCACAGAGCTATACTCCCAACCCTCCACTCTTTCTCAACATAGTTTCATTACATATTTGTTACTTAGAAGAGTGGATGAATAATCTTAACAATTTTATGAGTTATCACAACTGTGTAAAAATATCCTGTAGTGTAATAAGGTCTTTCAAAATCTGTAGCTCAAAGAGATGCATGAAAATGAGTTGCTAATTAAACGAAAAAATGGATGTGTATTTACTCATTCCTTTGGTCCTTCAACTAATATTTATTGCTGAGTGCTTGCTATCTAGACGTTCTTGTGTTAATTGCTAGGAATACATGCATACATTGACAACGCAGTCCAAACGCTCTTGGAAAGATGAACATTGCATCACTCTTACACCTATGCTAAGGACTGCAAAGGAATATGGAAAACTGTAGAAACATATAAAGGACAGACATGGAGGAGGAAGTGATGTTAACAATGAAACCGAAAGAATGAATTGGAATTAAGTAGGTGTAGAGGACACAGGGTCCTTGTGCTCACAGCATTAGAGAAACCAGAAATGTTAAACATGCATGCTTTTCTCCTCAACAGAAGAGATTTATACCTGTTTCTGTCCAGAAATCTGGGAATGGATGTAGCTAGTAACCTGGTGATCTTGGCTATGTGTAGATCCAGGCTTCACCCAAATCCTCCAGACTATTATGCTTATCCATATCCTTCTTCCCTAGACCTGTATCTTGAGCGCTGTTTCTCTGTCAATAGATCCCACTCTGTGGAAGAGGTCACAGGTACTTTGCAAATGAGTTTAGATGTAGTTATACCTTAAACTTTATTGTGATAATTATCACAAGGAAACTTTTTTCCAAATTTGTACTGTGTTTAAATGTTTCAAAAATAAATGGTTTAGGGTCAGAGTCTAGAAGTGTAAGCCAACACTGGCTAACTAAGTCATGCTGAACCTGTTTCCTTCTTGCCTCACAGAAACTGTTACTCTGCCAGCCTCGGTGTTTGCAGAGACCTCCCCACAAGCGTGAATGTTGGGCTTCATTAGAATGAAGAAAGCCAAAATACCCTGAACCTGTACATGAGAGGGAAAGTGGAACACATGAGGGCTGATAGGACCAAGTTTAGAATTGACTTTGCGAGCACTGGGAAGCTCATTAATATATTAAGCAGGGTGCTGAAATGATATGACCTACACACTTAAAAGTCTGCATCCCATAGTGCTTGGGGTACAGAGATCTAGTTATTGAGATGGTCAGGGAAACGATGATGGCCTAAAGTGATAAATGGAAGCAGAGATGGGAAAAGGTTAAAAACAAAACCTCGACGGGCGGTGGTGGCGCACGCCTTTAATCCCAGCACTCGGGAGGCAGAGGCAGGAGGATCTCTGTGAGTTCGAGGCCAGCCTGGGCTACCAAGTGAGTTCCAGGAAAGGCGCAAAGCTACACAGAGAAACCCTGTCTCGAAAAACCAAAAAGCAAAGCTACACAGAGAAACCCTGTCTCGAAAAACCAAAAAAAAAAAAAAACTTCAAAGTATATGAAGAAATTCAGAAGTTTTGTGTTTGGTAGGCTATGAGAAGAGAGGATGTACTGAGTCAAGTTTCCAGCACTAAGTGAGCAGAAGCTATGTTAGTTGCCGATAAAAAAAAACCCAAGGGAAGAGCAATTCAGGGCAGAGATGATGAGGTTAGTCATACACAGCTTTGGATCACTAGTAAGTTGCCCAACTAGATGTCTTAAGTACAATGAATATGAACTTAAAACAGAAAGCTAGTCTACAGTTGCAGGCAAAGTTCTCCAGCATGTAGATGATAAGAGAAGTCACAAGATGCAAATCAGTCACTCACTGCTGGAGGTTCTGGAAGGTTCTCAGGGTCATGTGTTCACTGTGCTCAAGAGGCCCACATTCCAATAAAAGCACCTACGCATGTGCCAGGCCAGAACTTTAGCTCAGCTGACATGGAAAACTGTAAGGTAAAAGCGCTAGTGAAAGAAACCCACCCTGGCCCTGAACCCAGAGCCAGTGAAAGAAACCCACCCTGGCCCTGAACCCAGAGCCAGTGAAAGAAACCCACCCTGGCCCTGAACCCAGAGCCAGTGAAAGAAACCCACCCTGGCCCTGAACCCAGAGCCAATGAAAGAAACACACCCTGACCCTGAACCCAGAGCCAGTGAAAGAAACACACCCTGACCCTGAACCCAGAGCCAAAGAAACCCACCCTGACCCTGAACCCAGAGTCAAAGAAACATACTTTGTCCCTAGAATCAGAGTTCTAACACTGGCATTTTTGGTTCCCAAACCCAAGATAGCCTTCCTCCGTGGCTGTGCCCTCCCCTTGAGTCTGAGCCACACTGGGACCCTATGTCTTTTCTCCAGTCCATCTGCAACAGACTCACCGTTCAGCTCACCGATTGCTCAGCATCCCCTCCAACAATGGCAATTAGGTGAGGTCCCCTGCGGTAGGTGTAAACGTTTCCCTGGGTCTGAGGAAGTGTCCACTGAGTGTCCGGCACTCCTCCAGTACTCTTGCAAGTGGAAGTACCCCAGCCATGGTCTTTCTGTCCACAGCTGGCCCTCTTCTCCTGACCACACTCCCTGACCCTCGGAGCTGCAATCAGGCAGCTTCCTTAGGCCCAACTGGGTTATAGCATCCCTTCCTGTCCTCTCCTCCTGTCTTCCCCACAAAAAGGAGCCACAAAAGCTTCCTTTTCCAGTCCTTTCCTCTGGATGAGACCCTCCCCCTAGAGCTCAGTTTTCTCTCACCTCTATAGAAACCCTGGTATCAGGCACCCAAGTCTCTTCACTGGCTTAGCTTAATTGCTCCAAGCCAAATGTCACTACCATCCTTTATCCCTCTCACATTCCCCTCACATACAGACTGCTGTCACCCCTCAGGAACACACCTTGTGGGCACCCTGGATTCTGCAGACTGCAACAATACCATTACCCTTGGTACTATCACCCAGCCCCTATGTCTAAACATTCCAATGCCTCTGTTCTCTGTGGAACTCAAGTTTATCACTGCTTACCTGATAGGTGGTCTGGGACTTTGGCCCTGTTGTTCCTGTTTCCTAAATTAGGGGTTGTACTTGGTGAAAAACCCTTGCCAACTCCCAAGTTCATAGCAGAACGGCATTACAAACAAGCCATCCAAATAATGCCCTTTCTAGCAGCCCTGGGCAGGTACAGCCACCGGAACAGCAGGACCAACTACTTCCCTAGATATTTACCATCGGTTTTCCTCACAGTTCACCCAGGATTTCCAATGGGTAGCTCAGACCATCCTTACCCTTCAGGGGCAAATAGACTCGCTGGCCATCATGGTAGTACAAAATCAGAGAGGATTAGATTTACTCACAGCAGGGAGAGATGATCTTTGTCTCTTTCTTGGGGAAGAATCTAGTTTCTATGTCAACCAATCAGGTGAAGTGAAAGATAAGATCCAACAACTCCAAATGGATCTTCAAAACCAGAAGCAGCTTGATACCTCTAGCCAGTGGATCACTGAAACTCAGATGTGGAACTGGATGCTACCCTTCTTATCCCCTCTTTTCTTCCTTTTCTTAGCCCTACTAATTCTGTCTTGTAAACCTCTTGTCTAGATTTCTTCAACAGGTCTAGACGATTTCTAACCAGACTTTTAACCAGTTACTATTACAGGATTACCAGCCCCTAACTATGGAGCCAGGACCTGCAGCACCTGGTTACATCCTGAGGATGAAGATCAAGATTGTCCCAAGTATCTTGATGCCCAATTGAACAGGAAGTAGTCTAATGATAATGTCACCCCCTTTACAACTTCCCGGTTGTTTATTAATAAACAAACAAACAAAACCTACACTGGAAATTCTTATTGTCTATACTCTACTTCCTTTTCTGCCCTCTAGAGACTCATCAAACTAGAAATTCATCTAAAAATTAACTAGCCAGTACTTTGTCTCAGATTAATTAGCCAAGCCAGGTGTAGTGGCGTATTCCTATAGTCTTAGCACTGGGGAGACAAAGGCAGGAAGACAATGTGTGTTTGAGGTCAGCCTGGGGTATAGTGAGTACTAGGCCAGCTAAGGCTATATGATAAAACTAATGTCCAACACACACACACACACACACACACACACACACACACACACACACACGGCTATAGTAGTGGCTCAAGGACCCAAGTTTGGTTCCTAGAGCCCACATTGGGTAGCTCACAACCACCTCTAATACTTCCTCTTCTGGACTCAGAGGTTTATGTCCGTGTGTGTGTCTGTGTGTGTGTGTCTCTCTCTCTGTATCTATGTCTGTGTGTCTGTGTGTCTATACCTGTGTGTATGTACCTCTCTGTGTGTATCTATGTCTATTCGCGTGTGTCTATGCCTGTGCATATATATGTGTCTGTGTCTAATGTGTTTCTGTGTGTGTCTATCTATGTGTGTATACATAAATAAAATACACATTTAACACACACAGACTTCAACAAAGAGTGTCTCTTAACATGCAAAAAGAGTTCACTTAGAATTTTAAAGCATATTCTGAGTTGAACTATATTCACATTGATATCACATTCTTTTCAGTACTAAACAGACCTTCAGGGAGCAGATGGTAGGTTTTTCCAATCAGCTCCCTGATGTGAACTTTATAGTCTGCAGGGCTGTGACCACAAAGCCCAAGGTCTGTTAGATCTGTGCCATATGTAAATAAGTCCACAGTCTAAGGGGATCTGGGGACATGATTTGCTTTTCAATGTACTTTGTAGCTTAAATTAGCATTGCATTCAGCAGCTAAGCTTTCTGTTTGAACATTTACTTTAACATCACAGATAATCACCCACTGCCCTAGGAAGCATGGACATTGGAGAGATGTCACCTTCCTCCAATCACCCGCTCTCCTACCTCCATTTTCTTTCTGTCCCTCACGTTCCCTTCCATTCTTCCTTCCCTCTCTTGGTTTGGTTCCTTTCCTTTCCTTTTTTTCCTTCCATCTTTCCTTCATGCTCCAAATAGTTTCTCCTTCCAAGCTTTTATGGAATGAGACAAGTTGTGTATATAAAATCTTAAGAGCACATACAATGTCAAGTGTCTTGTTTTTGCAAAACACTCCAACAGAGCCACACCATTAATACTAGAAAGTGCAGCAGTCTGCAGACCCTGGTATCCAGTTTGCTCATTTGCAGGACAAGGCAAACAGTATTCTCTCCCGGTGATGTGCTTATGTGCTCCCTCCCAGACTATTTCCAGGTTTGTTTGGCTGTGATTCTAGATTTCACACTGCAAGGGCAGACACTCTTGTGTTATTAAGTGTACGTGCCTACACCTGTACAACCAGCACAGTTACCCACTGAAACGTGAAAATCAAGATCCTTAAATATATTAAATCTGAATTATGATATGCTTGAAATATAAAATGTGTAATGGATTTTGAAGACAGTATTAAAGCATGTAAAACACTTCTAGAAAATACCACTACTGATTTTTATATGGATTACATGATGAAACAATGCTTTGGATATATTAGCTGAATTGAAGACTATTATTGTAATTCATTTTACCTGGGTCTACTCACCTGTTGACTAGTAGACAGAGAAATGAAAGAAACTACAATCATCATTCTCCTTGATATAAATATATGCCCAGGATTTTGTGTGTGTGTGTGTGTGTGTGTGTGTGTGTGTGTGTGTAGTACACACTCAATCCTGTAACCCTGTTTCTAATGTAGAAGTAAGTGTAAATGTTGTTAGAATATTGCTGACTGTATTACTACAGAGAGCTATGAACCACAATGTCCAAGAGAAACTAAAAAGTGGTGCAGTTGTCATTTGGTATTTGTTTGACAGGATTTCTAGAAACTAGGCAAAAATGTATATGAGAATGTCCCCTTATGTGTGTTCAGTAAAAGCAGCAATTTTTAAGGATTCCTGTTTTAATGGAAGGACTGAAAGTGTGAGTCCACCAAGAGCAGTCGCTTCTGTAGGGGCTTTGCTTTGGTGCTTCCTGACCTGCTTCTTTTTCTGACCGGCCTGGCTGTGCACACATCAGCTCTGTTGGCCTGCTCAAAGAATCAACCGTTGTGTCACAGATTCTAGTTTTTATGGCATTAATTATTTCCTATCTTCTGCATTGTTTTGCTTGCTTTCCTAGTTTAAGGTGTAAGCTAAGAATCAGACTTGCTCTTTCATCTTTCTCTTTCATGTTTAGTACTATAAACTGTCCTCCACTGTCTCCGTTCTTGATTCTACAGTAGCCATAGGCTCCTGAGAACTGATGCTCACACCTGAGCATGACTGTAACTACTGCGAAGCATCCAACCACTGGGCAGGTGCATTCTGACCTTCCTCACTGTGTCCATCAGAGGCTGCAGCACACCCCTCTGCTTCAGTCTCCTCTCCGCCGTCTCTTTTTGCCTCTGGCCCAGCAAGTTCAGCCTCTGGCCTACAGTACACATAACTCAGTAGAATCCCTATCTCGTTAAATAAAAAGTTGAGACTCTCTAACAGATCAGTGGCCTTGTGTCAAAATCTTATGATGCCGTCCATCAGTCAAAAGGAACAGGGTCCTTTGCAGGCTGAGCAAGGCAGGACAGGAAGCGCCTGTGTGCTAGTGATTATTCTCAATTTGGGAGTAGGGCATTTACATTTTTATTTATTATTCTTTGACAAGTTCAGACATGTATATCATATACTTGGGTTGTTTCCATCACCATTACTATGGCACATCCCTTCCTCTTCCTGGTGAACTTCTTTATTTTCCCAGGAAGTCTCCCTCCTATTTCCCTCTCTTTGTTTTAGGAGTTCACAGGTGAGGTTTACATGAGCAAAAGAGGGGATTGTTTAGGAGTGTGGGCAACTTACCAGTGGTTATAGCACTGAAGAAAGTGGTTTCTCCTTTACCAGCAACCATTACATACAGACAGCTCCTCAGGGAGGGTGGGCCTGTGTGCTCCTTCCTTGGCTCACAGTTCTGACTCACTTTACCTATCCATTGAACTGATAATGTCCACCCCGTAAGATTTTTGTTAGTTAGCTAACATTTCAAGTCTTTGCAAATTCTTTATCGAATGTTTAAAAGAGTAGAACAGTCTAAGTGTAGTGGCGCATGCTTTTAATCCAAGCACTTGAGAGTCTGAGGCATGGAGATCTCCGAGTTCTAGGCCAGCCTGATCTACAGAGCAAGTTCTAGAACAGCCAGGGCTACACAGAGGAACCTTGAAAAGCCAGATATATATAAAGAACGTATGTGATAAGCGATCCTAAATAGATTCACACATCACTTATGTTCTCTCAATGCTGACAATGCACTGCCCCCAAATTAGTGATTTGTCCAAGGTCACGCAGCTTATTAGTACAGAGAAGATACCAGGGCACAGGACTATTTATCTGATCATTGACCTTCTTATCAGGGGAAGGTTCCACGAACAAAATTGTGAAATGGTTTTCAATGGGTGCAAAACTGAATTCAGTTGGATTCAACAAATATTTGAAGACCTAACAATAGGCGCCAGGCATTTTTTCTAGCCAGGAGTGGCTGCAGGGCATAGGTGCCATCACTTTAGAGTCTCAGGAACATCTTCTGAGTTCTAACAGAAAGGCAAAATGACTTTCATCCAACTCTTCTTACAGTCAATAATTCATTGTGATAATTTCAGTATGACACTTGCATTTGGGCATGCCTATCACTGGCTTCATGTCTCGGTTTCTACAATGACATGATTACCAGCACAGGCCATCACATATGCCTGTATTTCCTTCATTTTTAAAACCTGAAATAGCACAGTTTATTCATGTAAAAGTTGCTAAATCCTATTAAACACTGCAATATTAAAATATTATTTGAACCTAAATACATACATTGAAATCATATTATAAGAAATTATCAATGTAGTAATACTTCTTAAAATTTATTTAATGTTTAAAATAGAATTATACTGCATTAAATGTACCATTATATCGTTTCCTTCTAGAACCAAATTTTTTTTACATAAACTGATATTATTTTATGGTTATGTAACACATTTGTTACTAAACAGAAATTTTAGTTATTTTTTTTACTGTAGACACCTTTATAAATTCTCTCTGTACATTGAGAGTGATGGTACTTTACCCAATATTATTTTGGGATGCAAGTGTATTTGCTTTCAGTCTCATGAAACCTTTTCTATCAACATCTTGAATTGATTTATTTGCCAATTAGTTCATCAAGGAAACACTTCCATGTGCCTTGAAATAATTTCCACTTCATTGTAATCTCCAGCCAGTATGATGATACAGTCAGGATATTAATATTTTACTTAAGTATCTGCACCCATAGTTATACATTTAGGAAAGAATCTTAGTTACTTTTCAAGTGCCATGATAAAATACCATGATGGAGGCAACTTATAAAAGTGAATGTGGCCAGGCGTTGGTGGTGCACACCTTTAATCCCAGCACTCGGGAGGCAGAGCCAGGCAGATCTCTGTGAGTTCGAGGCCAGCCTGGGCTACCAAGTGAGCTCCAGGAAAGGCGCAAAGCTACACAGAGAAACCCTGTCTCGAGAAACCAAAAAAAAAAAAAAAAAGTGAATGTGTATTGGGGCTCACAGTTACAGTGGGTTGGAGTTCATGATCTTCATGGCAGGAAGCATGCCTGCAAGTGTGCATGGCACTGGTGTGTGTGGCACTGGTGTGCATGGCATTGGTGTGCGTGGCACTGGAGCAGTAGCTGAGAGCGTATATCTTGATTCACAGGTACTAGGCAGGGAGAGAGGTAACTGGGAATGGTGTGAGCTTTTGAAATCTCAAGGCCCACGCCCCAATGACACACCTCCTTCAGCAAAGCCATGCCTCCCAATCCTTCCCAAACAGTTCCACCAACTGGAAACCAAGCATTCAAACATACGAGCCTATGGATGGTCATTCTCATTCGGAGCACTTTTTGATGTGAAGACCATACTGACTCCACAAATTAGGTTTTTTCCCCACAATTTTTCCAATTTTCTACCCACTGAGCTAGTTCAAATACAGAAAATATTCATTCTTTGTAGGTTAGAAAGACATTAATAGTAAAACAAAAATGATTCAGGTTAGTATGTTTTAAATACAATTTTTCCTATCATCTTTTCACTTTTTCTGTATTTATTCATTTTATCTGTTTACTATTTTCTCGAGTCATTCTTTCCATTCATAATTTGTCAAATACAGGGTTTTGTTTTAAGATTTTTTTCCAATTTACTGCAGCTAAATTATACATAACATTATTATTTAAAAGTGTTCTTTCCAATCTTGTGTATTTGGCCATTCTTATTCCTAAACTTGTAACTTTTACTGACTCTCCATTCCCCCAGTAAGGTAAATGAATATTTTATAAGAACTCAAGTTCTTATTTTACTTGCTTTTCTGTTGATTCTATTTATTCAATAGTTTCAATTTTTATCTCCCTTAACTTCTGTTCCTAATTAGTTATGGCTCACTGTTCTCTTTTTTTAGTCTCTTAAATTATTTGAAATTTTTAAGTTAAAATATAATTATATCATTTCCCCCTCTCTCTTTCCTCCTCTAACCCAGTGGCTCCCAACCTTCCTAATGCTGTGACCCTTTAATACAATTCCTCATGTTGTGGTGACCCCCAATCATAAAATTATTTTTTTGCAACTTCATAACTATAATTTTCCTACTATTATGAATCATAATGTAAATATCTGTGTTTTCTGATGATCTTAGGTAACTCCTGTGAAATGGTTGTTGGACCCTCCAAGGGGTCGTGACCCACAGGGTGAGAACCTCTGCTTTAACTTCCATACCACCTTGCTTCTTCTCAAATTTATTTCCTCTTTCTCTTTCATTATTATTGTTACATATACACATATAAATGCACAAATATATAAATACAACCTCATTAGTCTGTTTAGGGTTTCTCACATGTATATGATTTCACAGCTGACTACTTTATATCAAGTAACTCAAATAACCAGTTAGGAGGCTCATCCTTGGAGAAAACAATTTTGTTTCTGCTTTGCAAATAAAGTTTTAATGTACATTAGGGAGGGAAGGAAAAAAATGACAGATGATTTTGTTGATGTTTTTCTTCTTTTTTCCCTCTTTGCTATCTTCTATGTCTTTTGGCATCTTGAGAAAATACAATCTTGTGACTTGGCACTGTCCACTGCTGGCTGCCTGGAGAGTTGCCTTGCTTCTCAGCCAACTCTGTCTAGTATGCTCTAAGAATAGGCCAGGCACACAGGGCCTTGGGCACCATCATGGTTGGGAGACTGGAATGCTTGTGCAATAATCCAGACATTTTAGAAGAACTGAAAAATATGTTGGAATCCCATTTGGCAAGCTGTCTGATGTAGAAAGAAAAAAAATGTTCACATTCTTCCTGCAAGGGTGGGAATAGAGACAGTGGAGAACACGTTATCATGCCTTCGAAAGCTGGGCTCCAAGGGAACACCTGAGCTTTGAAGAAAAGAAGGTTTCCACATGTCACAGTAGTGCACCCACAGCTCCTTGACGAATGAGTTCAGGTCACCCATTTTCTAATTAAAATGATGACTGTGTTCTATATTATAGGGAGGCATTCCTATGTCAGGAAAATACACCATATTCCAATAAGATCTTTGGAAGAGGAGAGTGATCCAACTCTTAAATTATTCCAAAGAACCTGAAAAGAAGGAATTATGCTCCCAAACTCATTCTACAAGGATAAAATCACACTGATACCAAAACAAGACATAGCAGTCAACAAAAGCTATAGACCAGATTACTAATGAACACAGATGCAAAATTCCCTAACAATATAATACATCAAATCAAATTTAATAGCATGTTAGAAAGATGACTCACCACCCTAGGAATCCAAGGCTCATTCAGCCTACACAAACAGATAAACATTCTATACAAGTCAACACAGCAAAGGACAAAAACTATATATATGGTCGTCTCAATAGCAGCAGAAAATGCATCTGATAACACACCCAGCTGGAGATGCAGCTCAGTGATGAACCACTTGTACAGCATGCATAAAAACAAGATAATATAAATAGAATACAATTCAATGTCATTTTATGATAAAAAAAATAACCTCTGGAAAAATGGCTATAAAAAGAATGAATGGGCCTCAACATATTAAAAGTATGTGTAACGATGGAAAATAAGTTAAGAGCTGCCTTCTCTGAAATATGGTCCAGGACCAGAATACCACTTTCAACACTTTTACTCATCATGGAACTAGAAGTCCTAGCCAGAGCTATTAGGTAAGAGAAGGAAAAAGGGGGCATTCAGATCGGAAGGGAGGAACTCAGACTGACAGTGTTTGCAGCTGGTAAAATGTTGTGTCAAACCCCAAAGATCCCACCAAAAACTCTCGGAACAAGTGAATCCAGCAAAGTTGCAGAGCACAGAGGCAACAAACAGAAATCAGCACTGCTGTCATATACTAGTATTGATTTATCTGAAAATCAATAAAGCAGTCTCATTCACAATAGCTGCATTTTATTAAATATTAACTATCTAGTAATAAATTTAACAAAAATGAAAGTTCTATACAATAAAAAATATAAAATGTTGGTGAAAGAAAGGAAAGAAGGCAGGCAAAATGGAAAGACACTTATTTATGTTCAAGTAATATTGTCAAAATGTCCATAATAAAAATAATCTATAGAGCCAATGAAATCCTTATCAAAATACCAAAGGCATTGTTTCCCAAAGGCAGAAATATATGAACTTAAAAGTTATATGGAAACACATGCACACACATCCATAGGCAGACACACATTCACAGGCACATACATACACAGGCACACACACACACACACACACACACACACACACGATATTATTGTGCAAATAGTAGGGAGTTTCCTCAAAAAGTTAAAAGCAGAACTATCATATGATCCCAGCTATGCTATTACTGGATCTATATCCAAACAAATGAAAAGGAGTATGTTGAAGAGACATTTATACTTCTTTATTACTTATTAATAGACATAAATAAACATTGTTGTCCATTAGCTGATGAATGGATAAAGAAAGTATGTTACATCAACCCACATAATACTGTTCAACCATTAAGACGATCCAAATTAAAAGAAGGAGGAGGAGGGGAGGAGGAGAAGTTGTCATTTGTGACATGGATGGAACTACAGGGCGTGATGTAAAGTGAAATAAGCCCAGTGCAGACACAGGTACCAATAACCTCATCTTTGACCTACATCACACCCATACAAAAGCTGACCAGTTTTCCTGTTCCCCCTTTTTAAAAGTACCTTATCTCCCTGCGTGTGGTACCACATACTGGTAATTCCAGCACTTGGGAAGCTAGGGCAGGAAGATCTCCATTTAAATAAAGTTCAGCCTGGGTCATATAGTGAGTTCCTGGCCAACCTCAACTACACAGTAAGACCCCTGTCCCTTAAAAACAAAAGGAAAAAAAGCATGAGGAGGCTGTACATTTCCTCTCCCCATGCTCTTTCTCCTTCTTCAATCTAGGTAAATTTTCTTAGATTTCACTACAAGTTGGGAGGAGAAAATCATCAGGCCTTTGCCTCTTCTACAGTTGATAGAGACTACCAGTTGTGTGTAAACTCCATGTGTATTTACTCCATGTTCTACTGATTGGCTGATCCATACCTCTAACATTATACCGGACCTTTTCACTTAATTTGAGCCAAGGCACACTGCTGGAGTTAGACCCTGACCTTTCCTTTAGATGTGGAAAGTGTTCTGGTGGAAAATTCTACTGTGTGTGAAATGAATCTGCAGACTTGTGTATGCCCTGTGGTGTAATAAGAAACACCTTAGCGCTGTGTATAGTGAGTGCTTAGTACTTAGCGCTGTGTATAGTGAGTGCTTAGAGAGAAGCCTCTGCAGAGGCTTCAGGGCTCTGGCTCCACCTACCTACTGCCATAATTCCCTCCAAATTTTCGTAGTTAATGAGCTAATTTCATTTATTGGCCTTGTTATTCCTCAATTAATCAAGTTTCTTCCTGATTCCAAGGCTGCACAGGCTGTCTTCTGCACAGGCTCCTCCCCTAAGCCTGCATGCCTTGCTATCTCACATGCTGTTTAAGCTTCACCAAAATTCTTAGAATGACTAGAAAATTTTCCTGCTTTTTAAAGCCTGTGTATTCCTTCTCTTTGAAGCTAGTTCATCTTTCTCCATACCTTTCATCCCCCTGCAATCTAACCAAGTTTCCTAGACATTCACAAAATTCTGGTAAGAATTCCTAAGAGCTCTGCATCTGTCTTATAAATGAACTAACTTGGGTCGATTTCTATGCCAATAACTAAAAGAACATATAGAGACTCGAGTCTTTTGGAAGCTTCCTGGCTTTGTATTTCCATTTTTAAAGCAATGCCACTTTGTTTTGTTTATAAATATATTGAATATATGTCCATATTACAATTTTATTGACCTTTGTGAATTTCTTGCTTTTTCTCCCAGTGAAATGTACTTTTTAGGTCATCTCAAATGCAAGCCTACATGTGAAATCTCAAAGTACTATACTTCTAGATGTGCAAGGGAAAAAGTGTTGTGATCATGTTTTAATGATTAGACTTAACACCAAAATAACTTATTTCTTATAAAGGATATAAGTGGGAAGTGGTCTCCACCAGAGTTGAAAACCTCTGCTTGCTGAAAAAGCAGACAAGCCATGAACCAGGGAAAGACCTTCCTGCTTCTGCCTCCTGAGTGCTGTGACTACATGTGGATGCCACAGTACTCAGCTGGATTGTCAGGGTTTGTATTAACACTGTGTTCAACTGTGGAAGAAACTGTCTACAGGAATCATTTTCATTTCCATCAAGAATACCCTTTCCTGTAGGTTCCTTTCTGGTTATTCTTATAGCATAAAAATTTTCTTCTAATTCTTAAGAGACACAGTATTTTTACTATTATACTTAGAAAATATTTTTCAAGAAAACAAAATTTATGAATGAGAATTACTAAAATCAATAAATTAAAAAGGCGCAATGTCTTTTGACTCTTGTGATAGAAATACTTAAGTATAGATAAAAGTTTCTCTATCTGATTGAACTAAACTCTTGACCACATGCCTTTCAGTTTAAAACCCAGTTGCTGATGTAAACCACAGCCATTCTGTCTAGTTGTTCTTAGCTTCTTCACTTGACTTCAAGTAAAATCGCAACTAGCTTAAGTATTAGTGCCAGTGGCATAATAACACATTTGATTTTCCAAACAAACTTTCCCATGTTCTGGCTGTCCAGCTTCCCTCCCTCTTCTATGGCTCCCTGTAGACATTGCTCCTGCAAAAGCCATCCCATGGATATTTTTCTAGGCGGCCTGAGCAACATAAGCTCAAGCATAGTAGCAGTTACACCTACGATAGTAACATTAAGCTAGCACTAAGTACAGCTTTGGTAGTACAGAATTTAATCTTAGTCTAGCAACATCAAGCTTCTGCTATAAAATTATTTGGAACTCAAGTACATAGTCATGAGCTGTTTTGTTTTGTTTTTCTAGGTCAAGCTAACAGCTACTGCATAGAAATATTTTTTTTAAAAACCAATCAGAACGTACAGGCAAACACAGGTAAGCTGAATTGCTTCACACACACACACACACACACACACACACACACACACACAAATTAATGCTCCCAAGGCAGTATTGCATTTGGTTGTAAATATATTTTGATTAATGATTTGATAAAACTTAATTACTGTAAACCATCAGAACTAGGCCAAAACCTCCTTAGTTATAAAGAATGAGGATTATCTATAAAGAAAAACACCACTTGAATTGGAAGTAGCTACCATCATGTATCATTTAGATAGACTCTCTCTTTGTTAATTCACTCAGGACGACACATTTACATGTTCTAAAGGCATCAAAATGCCTACCTGGTATTTGCAACTCCTCTGGTAGTAAACATTGCACAGCCATTTTTACTGACAGCCATGTGGTGTGAGCCAACTTGCAGAGATGATCGAGTCTGCTTCAGTCTCGCAGACCTCAACATGGGAAGCACAGCCTTTACCTTTGATAGCTAAGTAGGCAGTGTAGAGCGGGAATCTAAAAGACGATAATTTCGATTGATCTTTGCATAGCTGTCAGACATGCTGAGTAGATCAGACATAGGCAGCTTACCTATCTTACACCGATAACATTCACAAGTGACGCTAACAACTAGATTGTGAGGTAGAATCACCAACAATGAAATCGTCAAATTGCCCTGGCAGGAGAGCAGAGTGGAAACAAGGACAGGACATGAGCCACTGTCCGGACCCTGAGAGTGAGGGTTCCCAATGCCTCTGATAAGAACTCAGTAGTCTACTTCACAGATCCTAGAGTTCCTCTGGTAAACAACATTCGGTGTCTTGAGTTCTGTTGCCTTCTGACAAAATTCGTAAGCCTGTGGTATTTCCTGTCCTTTGATTTCACCTTGTTAACCCCTTGTCTGCCCCCTCTTATCCTACACAATGCCCAGCACTATCTCTTTACTGAGATTGCCTTTGGACTGCTAGTTCTTCTACTTAAAAGCAGCCTGATTCAGTCTGTCACCTTACAAGGGGCTCCCACTTTACCTTACCCCACCAGAATTAATTAGAAGCCACCCAGCAACCAAAAGTGCCTCCATGTGTTTTTAAAGCATTAGCTATGGACACTCTAGCCTTGTTGAAAATAACTGAAAAAGAAGATGTATATTTAATATGAAATAAACCAGGCAATCCACAGCCCAGATTCTTTGTTTTATAAAAACCCATTGGGATAGTTTCTGATTTGCTGTTTAGCACACTTATGTAGACCTCAGTATGTGCCTGAGACTAACAATGAGCACATACAGATATTAACTTTTTGAACTTCAAAATACCCCTTTAACTATGAGAGAGACCTGTGGGGAGCAGAGTGGACAGACAGGCTGCTAGGGGGGTGGGGGTGACCGTGATCAGTGTACATGTACAGAAAATAAATAAGGATGAATTTAATCAATAAAATAAAGGAATAATGATTATTAATATGTTCCAAAGTAGGAAATTATTTGACATTTACATAGTGAGATGTAATGTGTATTCTAACAACTTCAGTCTCAGGTTGACGGTAAACATAGAAACACACGTAACTGACCAGCCCAGAGAGCTAGGAGCTGCTCTCATTCAATGGGCACAAAGAGGCTGACAAACTGGATTACCTACCAATCTTTTCTAAAAAGGACCATGTATGTCCCATCCTGCAGCTATTACTAAATAAACGGTTAGACTATAAAACTAAATTCCCAATCATCATTGTTTCCAGTGTGATATAGCTTAGCAGGAATGTGCAATCAGAAACAAAAATAAAATTTTTTTAAAAAATTCAATGAGGGACACTTTGCGAAGCCTTGGTGCAGGGAGGAGGGGCTTGGACCTGCCTCAACTGAATGTACCAGGCTCTGCTGACTCCCCAGGGGAGGGAGACCTTGTCTTGGAGGAGGTAGAATGGGGGGAGGGGTTGAGGGGGAAGGCTTGGGGGCAGGAGGAGGGAGGTGAGGGGAATCTGTGGTTGGTATGTAAAATGAATAGAAAATCTCTTAATAATAAGAAAAAAATTAAAGAAAAAATTCAATGAGAAGGAAAACATTTTAAAGTACATTTGGTTCTATAACCACTTGCGATTAACTCAAAGCATCAGTAACAGGCATGCGTAGCTTAACTCACGGTGTAAAACCTTTAGCCATTTGAGCTGTCTGCATTACCAGTTCACCTGTGCGTTTCAAACGTATGTCAAAAGTTTTAGTCAACTCACTAAAGAATCAGAGATGTTAAAGCTGTTAAGCACCCAAGAAGTGCATAAAGAAGAAATGCCAAGATCACAGAGTCGGGCACACTACTGATTAATGACTTACAGAGCAAGAGATCGCAACCTTGAAGGTTTCTAGTTACCAAACTACCCGTGTCTTAACAAAACGACAGCCCACCACAGGTCAGTCTCTGCGGCCCTCTTACCTGCAGCTAGGCCCCTTCCGGTGCTGCTCTGTACACACCCCAGTCAGCGGGAAAACACTCATTAAAATCTTGCCTGTGTCCAGACTTGACTGAGATATTGCATGGAGCAAATGACACAAAATTCATCTTACATTCCTGTGATGCTGCTGTATTTCATCTGGCAGCCCTGACCACAGAGTGTCAAAAACCTTGCCAAGTCTCTACAGCCCGGCACTGTGTGTCTGAAACCCGCGCTTCAGCTTCCTACCTTGTCTGGTATTTCTACCTCGACAGTCTATTTGGATGTGAGAGTGACATGAAGATGATGGTTGTATTATTGTTGTTGTTACTGTTATTACTATTACTACTACTATTGTTATTATTGACATCGGACCCGCTGGGCAACGACACAGAAGATGCACACACTCCCGCAGCTGCCGCTTCAGCTTCAAACCATCCTGAGCATGCGCACTCCTCTGCCCACGCCCCTCCCCGCGCGCGCCCTCGACTGCGCAGGCGTGAGTGTGCGGACTCCATTGGTCGGGGTGCCGGAAGGGGCGGGGCTAGGGGAGGGGGAGCCTTCGCGGTCCTCGTCCGGCCTTTCCGGCTGCCGTTCCCATCTCGGCGCTGGTCCCCGTCGTGCGGCGCAGCGTGGAGATGCCCGGCCGTGGGGTGCGCGCCGACGACCGCGCTGCACCCGTGCCGGCCCCCGACCGTGCTGCACCCGTGCCCGCCCCGGACCGCGCTGCACCCGTGCCCGCCCCCGACCGTGCTGCACCCGTGCCGGCCCCCGGCCGCGCTGCACCCGCGCCCGTCCACACTTCGACGGCTGCAAACACCGAGGCCCTCAGCAGCAAGGTGCGGTGGGACGCGGGGGAGCGCCTTCCCTGGGGCTGGGGCCCGCGACTCTGCCGTTTCTCCCCCGAAAGTTTAGAAACGAGCCCCCGTGCTTCCAGCCGCCCTCACCACCGGTGCCGACGCAGGGTGTCAACTTTTGAGTGACCCCAAAGCATTCATCCGGTCGTCTCTAAGGAGGACCCTAGCAAATGAACCTTTGCCTGCTTCTCTCCCTTCCTTCCTTCCTTCGGGGTAGGTTTAGGGTTTCCATGTCGCTCAGGCCAGGCTCCAACACACCGTAGTTTGAGGGGAGGATGACCTTATTCTCTTGCCTAAGAGTCGACATTTCAGGGATGCACCACCATGCTGAACTGTACCATTAATCTTAACTTGCAGTTACAGACAAAAATCTTTAAACGTGTAGTGGAGGGGTGTGGGTATAGTCTTTTTTTTTTTTTTGGTTTTTCGAGACAGGGTTTCTCTGTGTAGCTTTGCGCCTTTCCTGGAACTCACTTGGTAGCCCAGGCTGGCCTCGAACTCACAGAGATCCTCCTGCCTCTGCCTCCCAAGTGCTGGGATTAAAGGCGTGCGCCACCACCGCCCGGCTAAGTCTTTTAAGGTATTAGACGTCCTAAATTCTACATTTTTTTTCTGTCCCAAATGACATCTTCAGTTAGTGGCCTTCTTCCCACTGTATCACAGTTTTCTTTGATAACTGAAACGAGATGTATACCTGTCATTCCTAAAACACGGTACAAGCAGACTTGAGTCTCAAGGAAGATGAACTCTTGTGGCTTTGCAGGTCATTACTACAACTCTCACCTCTGCCAGTGTGGAGACCTAGGGGTGCACACTCAATAGGGTGGGTGTGCGTTTTCAAAATAATCTGCTTAATACTGCGTGTGGTGGTGTGTGATTACTTAAAAGGAGTTATTGCCTAGTTAGGCATTCACCTGATGATCACAAACAAGCCTAGCTTAATGATCCAGCAGTATGCAGTCTTTACCATGCAAAGTAGAATAATGTAAAGGTAGAAGGTGATGTTTTATCTCCCCAGGTGGGTCAGTCAGTACCATGTGTCTTATCTGAGTGTCTGGCTGTCATCTAGTGCATACATCATGAGAAACACTGGTTGTTGGGGAAGGATAGAAACCCACATTCGTTTTCCTTCTTTTTTTTTTTTTTTAGTCTGCAGCAAGACTTTATAAACTAATTAAAGGACTGCTGTTAATTTTGGTAGACAGTGTCTCACTTTGGTTAAGGTATAAGCCATGGTAAGGTGGTAACTGGCACCTGGTAAGTCTTAAGTCGGCTTTTCCTTCCCCAGCCAGCTGTTTTCCCACAGACCCCAGCTGGGTGCCATTGCATCTGTACAGTGTCCAACGTGACAAGTGCTGTGTGACAGCCCCCAGTCCCGTTACTTAGAATGTCCTCACTAAACATACTTGGAAAACTTCTACTTTAGGTTTTTCTTTGTTTTAATAGATTAAAGAACAAAAAATTCTTGTGGATGAACTTTCTAACCTGAAGAAGAATCGGGTAAGTTACTTTAGGAATCTGGAATAGTATACAGTATATTAAAATTAGGAATTAGATTATTTATGCTAAAATTACAAAATTCTGTCATACGAATTGTAAAGCTAAGTGTCCTAGTTTGTTTTTCTGCACATGTCAATACATCTCAGTGCTGGAAAACTTCTTTCCCTATTGCATTTTAACAAAGAATGAATTACTTCCTTTTCCACAGAAAATTTTAGTATTCCAAATACTTAACCTATTTAATGACTTTTTTATGGTGTTTTCATAAGTCAGCTGCTGTTTCATGTGTAGTTTTACTGTGAAAAATTACATCTCAAGTGAAGAAATGATTTTGAGGTCTTTCAAACATTTTAAAGATTATATAATGACTGACATTTTCAACATTTCTGATATTGTCAATTGTGAAATATTGGAAGCTAAGATAAATTAATACAAGACTTTTGGAGATCAAGTTGGCAAAATGTATAAATGTTATATGAGACTTGACCTGGGGCTTCCTAGCATAACTGATGCATAAACAACCATAAAAACATATAGGTGTTTACACAGTGGCTATCAGCATCTGTAATAGTGAAGGATTGGCATTACATCAAATGTCTGAAGTTTGAGGGCAGCAAAGAACTATAGTGTTGTACCGATGTGATAATGTAAAGAACCTTCATTGATCAGAAAACGTTTCTGTATTACTCATTTATAAGAGTAAATATAACCCTGTGGCTATGGTAGCCTTTGTGGTGTGATACACATGCTGTGCAAACAGCCATTTCTGGGTGGCATAGTATTGAGTGACTTTGTATCTGTTTATATTTGATAAACTATTGTTCTGAATATTCCTGAAGCTCAAGAATAAGTGATAATAGGATTCTGTTGAGCATCACTATGCAAATCATGTCCTGATATTATAAATTTCTTTTGTAGAAAGTATACAAGCAGCAACCAAACAGCAACATATTCTTTATTGCAGATCGAACAAAAATGTTTTCTGAAAGCAAAAGTGAGTGGTTTTCTTTTTGGTTTTGTTTTCAGTATTGTGTATGGAATGCTGTAGAAAACCTTTTATAGGCTTTTTGTGGGGATTCATACTGGTGCCTTGATTAA
Source organism: Peromyscus maniculatus bairdii (assembly GCF_049852395.1). Taxonomy (NCBI): domain Eukaryota; kingdom Metazoa; phylum Chordata; class Mammalia; order Rodentia; family Cricetidae; genus Peromyscus; species Peromyscus maniculatus. The sequence goes on along the minus strand of NC_134864.1, from coordinate 66,177,069 downwards.
ACCCTATCTGAATGAATGTGTGCGTACGTATTACAGTAATGTGTTTCCAGTTAGCCTTCCAAAGATCTCTATAGTTTTAAAAAGATTCCTCAGCTATGGCTGGTGACTGGCTTGATCTTAGGCAGGCAGCTGCAGCTGCTACAAGTTTATATTCGTAACAACCCCATCATGTCTGGAAGACACTGTCTTGCAGCAGTCCTCCCCATCTCTTGTTCTTAGGTGTTTCTGCCCCCCTTTTTACTATGGCCCAAGCCTTAGGAGTAAGAGGTGTGATATAGATATCTAGTTTTGGACTGAGCACTCCAGAGTCACGTAATGTCTGCACATGCACCAGTTGTGGGTCTCGGTCTTAACTGTCATCCACTGCTGAAAGAAACTTCTGAGGACGGGTGAGAGCTGAAGTACCAAGGAGCTGTGGTTGGCAGTTGATGACTGTGAGGGAGGAGAGTCAGTTTCCTTAGGGATGGGACTCCTGATGGATTGGAGATAGGGAGGGTGGAATAGGAGGTGGGTGTGATCAAAATATATCACAGATGTATGAAATAAAAAATATAACTGCAAGATGTATTTGCTGTAGTTACTAAGGAAGGTAGGCATCTATTTTTAAGAGCTTGACCAAAGTATGAAAAATCATTATATAGTTTTTTTTTCATTTTTGGGAGGAATACTTTGAGCCTGTAAGGTCTTGTTGGACTTAAAAGTTGTAATGTTAGCCAAATGCTTGGACCAAAATAAGCACTCAGTGAAAAGAAACTATTACCAAATATCAGCATTGCTGGTCACTAAAACATTTGAATTATTACTGGCCATTGTACAGTACATCTACTCATATAATCTTGAGAAGTAGCCTGTTTTGTCCGTGAGTTAATAGGTGAACATCTCTGAACTTTTACTTCAATGTTTTTCCTCCCTCCCTCCTACAGATACATTAGATGAACTAATAAGAGAATACCAAGCATTAGAAAACTCAGAAACAACCGAAGTCAAGACCCAGTCGCCCTGACTTCACAGAACCATGTGTGGCATTTGCTGTTCTGTAGGCTTCTCTGTTGAGCACTTCAGTAAAGAGTTAAAAGAGGATTTGCTGTACAATCTTAGACGACGGGGCCCCAATAGTAGCAAGCAGTTGCTAAAATCTACTGTTAACTATCAGTGTTTATTTTCTGGTCATGTTCTTCATTTGAGAGGTATTTTGACTGCCCAGCCTGTGGAAGATGAAAGCGGCAATGTGTTCTTATGGAATGGAGAAGTTTTTAACGGAGTACAGGTTGAAGCAGAAGACAATGACACTCAAGTTATGTTCAGTAGCCTTTCTGCCTGTAAGAATGAATCTGATATTTTGTCACTCTTCTCTAAAGTCCAAGGTCCTTGGTCTTTTATATATTATCAAGCCTCTAGCCATTGCTTATGGTTTGGTAGGGACTTTTTTGGCCGTCGTAGCTTGCTTTGGCATTTTAGTAATCTGGGCAAGACTTTCTGCCTCTCTTCAGTTGGTGCCCAGATATCTGGACTTACAGACCAGTGGCAAGAAGTTCCAGCATCTGGAATTTTCCAGATTGATCTCAATTCTGCTGCTGTTTCAAGATGTGTGACTTTAAAATTATATCCTTGGAAATACGTTTCTAAGGAGAATGTTATTGAAGAATGTGTTAATGACCCGGCTCAGACTCTAACAGAATTGCCGTCGTTTGTGTCAGTGGTAGCAAATGAAGACAAACTGTATCTTTCAAAACCTGTTGCTCCCTTGAATAAGATGCTGCCTCAAGCTTCATTGCAAACTCATTGTAGAAACAGTTCCAGTGTTCCACATACAAGAGAGACACTTGAGATATTTCTTAGAGATGAACACACAAAAAAAGTAGTCCATCAATTTATTGATGTCCTGAATGTTGCAGTCAAGAGACGCGTCTTATGTTTAGCTAGGGAGGAAAACCTGGCATCAGAGGAAGTTTTGAAAACTTGTAATAACAAAGCAAACATTGCAATCCTCTTTTCTGGAGGCATTGATTCCATGGTGATCGCAGCCCTTGCTGATCGTCATATTCCTTTAGATGAGCCAATTGATCTTCTGAATGTGGCTTTTGTGACTAAACAAAAGACTGGGTCAAGTGTTCCTACTGTAGGAAGAAAACAGCAAAACCACCATGAGATCTTTTCTAAAGAGTCCTCTCAGGATGCTGCAGTGGCTGAGGGTCCTGATGATGCCGAGGTGCCAGACCGAGTCACAGGAAAAGCAGGACTAAAGGAACTACAGTCTGTCAACCCTTGTCGAACTTGGAATTTTGTTGAAATTAATGTTCCTCTTGAAGAACTACAAAAACTAAGAAGAGCTCGAATATGTCACTTAGTTCATCCCTTGGACACAGTTCTGGATGATAGCATTGGCTGTGCTGTCTGGTTTGCTTCTAGAGGGATCGGTTGGTTAGTGACTCAGGATGCTGTGAGAGCTTACAAGAGCTGTGCAAAGGTATGCACCGGGGTTTTTGCTCAGAGGAACTTCTGAGACCTAGTGTTGACTCTTGAACCTTTCAGCATTTAAGGTTGTAAGAATCTACTCTTATTTTAGTTATACTTTATAATACAGTGTATATTATGTCTTTAAAATTGAACTTTTTTTTTTTACTATTTTCTGACTTGTGGATTTTCTTCCTAAAATGTTAACACTATAACTTTTTAGGCTTTATAAGAAAAATAGAACTCACTTTCTTTATCCTTTTTGTCACGTTTCTGTAGGTGATTCTCACAGGAATCGGTGCGGATGAGCAGCTGGCAGGTTACTCCCGTCATCGTGTCCGCTTTCAATCTCTTGGTCTAGAAGGATTGAATGAGGAAATAGCAATGGAACTGGGTCGCATTTCTTCCAGAAACCTTGGTCGTGATGACAGAGTTATTGGTGACCATGGAAAGGAAGCTAGGTAACTCACTATTTGAATGCTTTTTAGTAAAAATACAAAAGGAGGCTTTACATTCCTTGTCTTTAGAGATTGGTCCCATGCAAAACAGGAGCACTGACACACTGTCTCAGCTGTACGTTATGACCACAGTTGAGAGCGAAGCTGAAGGGCCACTCATGGTCTAAGGTGACTGAGTAATTCTTTTTGGGATTATATACTACAGTTTTGATACAGTGTTACAAGTCCAGAATTTTGGAAACTTTTATACTGACTTCATGCCCCTAAAGTTCAGTTTCTGTAGCCATGCTCAAATCAGACATAAATTAAATTATTCATCACATGCTGTGTACTGGGAACATCCTCAAAAATACTCTGAAACAACTTGAAATTATTTCTTGATATTATAGACAACTAATTTATTTAGATTTTTAGAATATTTTTGTAATGCATATGATTGCCACATTTTGAAATACCTTTTTAATGTGATTAAATTTTAGCCATTAAATTGTGTGAATAATCACTAATAGACTATTTTTTTAATAGTAGTCACTATCAGTTTTTTTTAATGAATTTTAGGTTTCCTTTCCTGGATGAGAATGTTGTGTCTTTCCTAAATTCCCTGCCGATTTGGGAAAAAGCAGACCTGACTTTGCCCCGTGGGGTTGGTGAGAAGCTCATTCTACGCCTTGCAGCTGTTGAACTTGGTCTCACAGCCTCTGCCCTTCTGCCGAAGCGGGCCATGCAGTTTGGATCTAGAATTGCAAAACTGGAGAAAATTAACGAGAAGGCATCTGATAAATGTGGAAGGCTCCAAATCCTACCTTAGAAAACCTCTCAAGAAGATGACATAATGATTCTACCATGTAATAACACTGTATGACAGTCACTAAAAATAAACAGCTGCTGCCTTACTATTGTGGGATGTGGTGGTTTCATAGTTCATTGTGTGAATTTTTACTTTTCCCATCAAGGGTCCTTTTGATCAGGTTCGTGAGGTAAGTTAGGCAGGGTTCCCTAGATGGCCTCAGCCTTGAGGTTGTTACTAGAAAGCCCAAATGTGTACAGGCTTACAACTGGCCTTTGGGGAAGTTTCACCTGAGAAGTGGAGTGAAGCTGGCTGGAGATGAAGCTCCAGTCAAGCTCTTTATAAAGATGTAATGAGTTCCGGTTTTCAAATGCATGACAGGGCTTTTAGGATGAGATTACAGAGGGCCTGGGAGGCTGCCTCCACCCCAGCACCTTGCCCTGTGCATCATTTCCATCTGACCGTTTCCATGTTCTATTCTGAGTGTGAACTCCTGAGTTCTATAAGCACACTATTAACACTGAAGGCTGGGGCCAGTTGTGAGAGTCCAGTTCATAAATGGCTGTAGAGAAGGAGCAGAGGCTTAACTTGCCCTGGGCATTTGAATTGCCAATCTTGTAAGACTGAGCTCTTTTTTTTTTTTGTTTGTTTGTTTGTTTTGTTTTGTTTTTCGAGACAGGGTTTCTCTGTATAGCTTTGTGCCTTTCCTGGAACTCACTTGGTAGCCTAGGCTGGCCTCGAACTCACAGAGATCTGCCTGGCTCTGCCTCCCGAGTTCTGGGATTAAAGGCGTGCGCCACCACCGCCTAGCAAGACAGAGCTCTTAAACCTGGGGCCTGATGCCAACTCCTGGAAGATAGTGTCAGAATTCAGTTACTTTGTAGAATACTCTGGTGATGTTCAGAGATGTATAGGGAAAGGAAAAAACCAAACATGGTGTCAGTGTGTAAAACACAGTTGTTCCCCCAGTCTTCATGAGAGCCATAGCCGCAAATAACTCAATTTGCTGTTGTCTTCAGGAACCTCGGCTTAGGTTTGACAGATTCGAGAACTAAAATTTTGAGAAGATAAATAACTGAGATTCATGTTCCTAAGTGAGACTTAATACACTTGTCACAGCTCATTTTCCTACTTGAGGAATTTCTCTAAGAACTATTTAACATATTCTCTGGTCCTTCAGATGGTCTGATCCCATCTTAGCTTTCACAGATCAGTTAATTAGCCCAACACCTGCCCCTGCCCAGCACAGAAGTCGTCAAATTTATTTCTGATTTCTGTTGAGTGGATGTCCAAGAGCAAAGGTGTCATAGAGTTGGTTTCCTTGGAGTCGTATCCTGGTGCGTGTTTGCATCATGACTTCCACCTCACCTGTAGTTACTCCATTGCTTTCTTGCCACTGCAAACAGAAACGGTCCTCTACTAATCAAAAGTCTGTTTTCCATGTCACTCATAATATTGTGTATCAAACTGATAGCAGTCTGTGACCAGCTCTTGCCTACCTCATTAACTGTCCATTGTGATCCCACCACATCTCAGTATCACCCTATACTCTTTACTGTTTGGAATCTACCTTTCTGATCTATTAGTACAGAATTGTTAGGAGACTTATAGACTAGCTTGACAAAGACTTCCCTGTGCCCTGAATTTATTCCCTGGTAAGTGCAGTTTCATGTAAAAGAGTTCTGCCTCGCCACTAAGAGCCTCATTGCTCAGTGTAAGATTGAGAGGAGTTAAGCTTCCCCTGACCTGGCTGCTACAACGGACAAAGTTGGCCATACCCGTCACTTAATTCATGATGTAGATCCTTTGGCTTCTGACCAGTTGTGGCTTTCCTCTGATTTTCATGGCCATCTCTTCATTGTATTCTGCTGACCCTAACCTTCATAACTGTTCTCCCTCCTTCCTCCCCACTCCAACTCCCTTCTGTGTGTGTCTCGCTCCCCTCCACTCCTCTTCCCTCTCCCCTTCCCTCCTCTCTGTTTTTGAGACAGAGTCCCATTATGTAGCTCTAGTTGCTCTCTCCAGCTAACCTTCAGATGTTAAATTTCATAGGTTTTTGTCCTGGATGTCAGAAGTATGCTGTGTCTTGGTGATTCAACCACTCCTTTGGCTTGAGTTACTTTTAGCTTCAATGAATTTATATGTCTCACCCCAGCTGCTCTTTTTTAATCTTTGATACCTAAGACCTATCTGACATTTCTTTGTTTCTCTGGCACTTTAAGGTATGTTATGTCCACAGCTGGACTTAGAATCTCATTTTGACACCCTGTAACCCCTGATAGGAAGTGAAGGGTCACCCTGACACATTTTTTCAACACATTGCAACCCTGTAATCTGTTACCAATAACCCACCTGAAATTCCACAGCACTGCACCCTCATCACCACTACCATCACCCTAGCCTTCTGACCTGCATCGTTAACACCTTAGCCCGATTATTTGGGATAAACTCAAAATCCCACACTGTTCTTCACCCAGTTTTATATACTCGTTTTGTGCCCACATCCCTTGATTTCAATGCAATGGTTTTTCTTCAACTTTCAACAGCAGCATCCCTGTCCCAGAAGAGCAACTTCAGCAATTATTTGCACAGATAATTTTTTCATTTCCCAGACTTCATTTTAAAAGTCACTCCACAGGCATCTAGATGAACATTCTTTTGGGTGCTGTCAACATCTTACACCACATTGGCAAGCACTTTTGTGTTTCTAAGCCCCTTGGGGTTTTGCTCTTTTCCCTGTATCTGTGGTCTCCAGTCTTTGGCATGGTGCCTGGCTCATAACTGATGTTCAGTAAACATGTGTTGCACAATAGGATTCCAGACCAGGACCATTAGAGCCTGTCATGTTGGCTTGTACCGCTCCAGGGTTTCTGTTGTTTTCTTTGCAGTTAGCAGATGCGCAGTAGCAGTGACAGACGCTAGGCTGAGATCTAGAGAGAGGTTAGATAATTTGTCCTCATGGGATCAACCATGAGGTTGTGGCCTTGGGGCAGGATGTACAGAGATCTTGCCAGCCCACGCTCATCTGCCTGAGACACAGCCTGCACATGGCAAAGCCCTAGGACAGCTTTACGCAGCTCAGGGCCCTCCCAGTTCTCACCAACTCGGGCCCTCAGCACAGGGAAGGCCCTCCCAGCTTCCCCGACCCGCTCACGCTCTGGGGGTTATGGTGGGGCGATTCAGAACCATCGAGAAGCCATCCCAAGCAACGGCTCCAGGGAGTATCTTAGCGACCATCCTGGAAGCGACTCTCCTAAACAAGAAAATTTTTTTCCAAGTAGGCCTCTCCCTTTTCCTTATCTCCTCCCATGTCCTTGACAGATGCTAACTGATTATGATCACAAGACTTGGAGCGGGGTTCTGTTTCTGAAAACTGTGAGCCCCCATGTAATCCTTTGTTTACGTGTCGGCACCTATGACGTAGTAGAAAAAAAGCGCTACAGAGCCGGATTCTGTACGCAGAATCAGCATTGACTTCAAAATGCAAATTCTCTACCCCAAGTCTGTGTGATCCAGAAACAGGTATTTTAAGAAGGTCCAGGTGATTTTGATGTAGGCTAAATTTTGAAAATCACTGTGTAATGAAGGCTGATGACATTAAGTAAAAGTACTGTTTTACACGTCCCACATAGTAGATGCTCAGAAAAAAGTAACAGTTACTATTGTGAAAGCGGGTGTTCGGCCGCTTGGAAACTAAAAAGCAGGCAGGAGGAACAGCTCGGCAGACGTGTGGGGACCTAGGCTGAAACACCACAAAGTAGGAGGGCACACAGGTCTCAGGAGCTTCTCAGGGTGGAGAAGAAGGGAAGAACAGTGTATGCAGGAGGAGAGTGGTTAAGGGGAGTGAGGGAGTTAAAAGTCTATACAATGAAAAATAAAGTACATAGCAGTGGCTTCTCATACACGAACTTAACGTTCTTCTGAAATACAGCCACATGCCCTTTAATAATGAAGTTCTGGTTAGTTTTTTGCCAAGTGACAGAAGTTAAGGTCATTTAGGAAAAAGAAGCCTCAACCAAGCAAATGTTTCCATCATATGGCTCTGTAGACAAGTCTATGGGACATTTTCTTCTTTGTTTTTTTGAGCCGGTTTCTCTTCTCTTGCATAGCGATGGCTGTCCTGGAACTTGAGCTGTAGACCAGTCTGTCCTCGAACTCACAGAGATCCACCTGCCTCTGCCTCCCAATGCCCAGCAAGGACTTTTTTTTTTTTTTTTTTGATTGATGATCATGTGGAAGGGCCCAGCCCCCTGTGAGTGGTCATGAAAGCTGTAAAATAGCAAAGTGAGAAAGCTTGGAGAAGCAAGTCAGTAAGCAGTTGTTCCTCTATAGTCTCTGCTTCCGTTCTTGCCTGGGCTCCCCACTGATGATGGGCCATGACCTGGAAACCAAATTAACCCTTTCCTCCACAAGTTCTTTTGGTCATGGTGTTTATCACAGCGATAGAAACTTAACTCAGACAGATGGGAAGTGTGTCAAGCTATTTCATTGTTGTATAAATGCTGTAGAATGTACTTACACAAATTAAGATGTTATATATAATCTTAAGAGAGCACAATCTGTGTGGTCGGTTGTTGGAGAGTGTTGTGTAGCCCCAAGAAATTCTCAATAACTTTTGGCTCTTAGAAGCAGTTTTACAAATCATTTAACATGATTAATGTTAAAGATTTTACAACATTAAGTATTTTAATTCAAATTTAAGTTTCTTGTGATGCAATTAATTGGAAGTTAAAAAGGATACAGACTGGCCATGAAAATATTAACTTTAGAAAAATGAAGGGTACATATTTATTCTAGAAAAATCCACCTTTGTTGCTCTGACAAATATTATTGCTTGTCTTTTCCCTCATTGCAGGAACTTCAAGAAGGACATACTGGATTTAATTAGAAATGTTAAGACTATCCAAAAAAGGAATAGTTAGAATTGATCAAGTTCAAGATGAGGAAACCTACCTGGAAAATTTAGCAGTGCAAAGAAATGCTTCTGCTTTCTTTGAAAAATATGATCGCAGCGAAGTGCAAGAATTACTAACAACAGCACTCGTCAGCTGGCTGTCTGCCAAGGAGGATGTTCGCTCTCAACTAGACATCCCATGTGGACTCATGAGTCAAATAAATAATGTAGGCTTCTCCACCGCCATCCTATTGACGCCTGTGGACCCCACTGCCCATTTAGACTATAGGGAAGTCCATCAGATCTTAAGGGAGTTGGCTGTTGGAATTTATTGCTTAAATCAAATCCCTTCGATCAGTTTAGAAGCAAATTATGATCAGAGTTCTTCTTGTCAACTACCTCCAGCTTATTATGATACCAGAATTGGACAAATTTTGATCTATATTGACTATATGCTAAAAGCACTGTGGCATGGAATATACATGCCCAAAGAGAAGCGAACCAGATTCTCTGAATTGTGGCGCACTATCATGGACATTGATCCAGATGGGAAGCCTCAAACAACCAAAGATATATTTTCTGAGTTTAGTTCAGCAGGTAAGAGAATTTAGCACTGCTTAATTATTTTTATCATAAGCCATTTTTTCTCTTTTTTATTGAAAATAAACTTTTTTAATACAATATTTTTCTGATCATACTTCCCTGCCTCCAACTCCTACCAGATTGTTCCCAACTCCACCTCCTTTCTTTATCACTTTAAAAAAACAAAAAGGAAAACAAATGAAAAAAGAACCTCTCTCTCTCTCTCTCTCTCTCTCTCTCTCTCTCTCTCTCTCTCTCTCTCTCTTTCTCTCTCTCTCCCTCCCTCCCTCCCTCCCTACACACACACACACACACACACACACACACACCACACGTACAAAATCTGAAACCACAATATGCATGCAAAAGACTATTAAGACAAGAAGTTCCCAAACAGCAAAATAAGACAAAGAGCCTACAAAAACATCATTGAGTTTGTTTATGTTGGTCATCTATTGCTAGGCATGGGGCCTACCCTGAACTGTGGTAAGTATACTCAGTGAGACTCCATTGGAGAAAACTCATTTATTCTTTGCAAGCAGGTGTCAATTACAGGTAGCGTCTGAGTTAGAGAATGGAGCCCACATCCACTTCCCCCTCTCAGATCTGGGATCCCATCTGGCTTGAACCTATACAGGCCCTATACATACTGCATATGTGTGTAAGTCCTATTGTGATCATGCATGGTTCTTAGGGGAATTATTATCATCCCATGTGGTATAGAACTCAACTAAAAAGGATGGATACATGCATACACACACATATATACATACATATATCTATATCTACCTAATCTATATTATATATATTTAAGTAAGCTTATAAAATATGTTGCCCTATGGCTTTTTAAAACATTCCTAGAGTCATTTATCTCTCCATCCCTTTCCCCACATAAAAGTCTTCCTCCTCCTCCCCATTTTCCCCATTACACCTGTCCTACTGTACAGGCTAATTTTGTGTGTCAACTTGACATTAACTAGAGTCATCAGAGAGGAAGGAGCCTTAGTTGACAAAATGCCTCCATGAGATCCCACTGTAAGGTACTTTCTCAATTAGTGATCAGTGGGGGAGGTTCCATCCCATGGCGGTGCCATCCCCGGCCTAGTGGTCCTGGTTTCTATAAGAAAGCGGGCTGAGCAAGCCATGGGGATCACACCAGTAAGCAGCACCCCTCCATGGCCTCTGCATCAGCTCCTGCCTCCAGGATCCTGCCCTGTTTGAGTTCCTGTCCTGACTTCTTTCCTTCACTAGTGAACAGCAATGTGGAAGTGTGAGCAGAATAAACCCTTTCCTACACAACTTGCCTTTTGGTGATGGTGTTTCACGGCAGCAATAGAAACCCTAACTCAAACACCTACCGTTCCCCTCTCCAGAACTCCTCCCCCACTGTTCTCCCATAGTGATTTTCCACTTTCCTGGCTTCTTCCAATACTTCAGGTTATATACTCAGATCTAAAGATTCAGAGCCAGGATCCACAAATAGGAGAGAATCTATAGCATTCTTCTGTGTCCAGGTTACCCACACACAGTAGTTTCCAGTTCCATTTATTTATCTGTAAATTTCATTTTTCTTTATAACTGAACAGAATGTTATTGGGTACCTATGTACCACATTTGTTACTATCCATTCGCCAGTTGAAGAACATTTAGGATGTTACCACTTCCTAGCTATTGTGACTAAAGCAGCAATGGACATGGTTGAGAAAGTATCTCTAGAGTAGGATATTGAGTCCTGTGGGCATATACCAGGTAGTGGTCATAGCTGGGTCCTATGGTAGATGTACTTTTAGTATTTAAGAATTCTCCATATTTACTTCTATGATGGCTGCCCCGGTTTTCAATCCCAATAACAGTGAATGAGAATGGTTCCTTTCCCTGGATCCTTGCCAGCATTTGGAGTCAATTGTTTCCTTGAACTTAGCCATTCATTCATTCATTGTGACTGGGGTAAGATGAAATCTCAGAGAAGTTTCAATTTGCATATTTGTAATTGTTAGGGATAGTGAACACTTTAAAAAATATTTCTTAGCCATTTTTATTTTTGATAACTTTCTGTTCAGATCCATAGACCATTTTCAGTTGGGTAATTTGTTTTCTTGATTTCCAAGTTCTTTGTATATTCTGGATATTGATCTTCCAACAGGCTATAGCTGACAGATTGTCTCGCACTCTGTGGGATTCCTTTTCATTGGGTTGACTGTTTCCTTTGCTGTACAGAAGCTTTTTGGTTTTGAATTCCCAGTTGCCAATTGATGGCTTTAATTCCTGAGTGAACAAAGTGCTATTTATGAAGATTTTTTTCCTACACCTATATCATGTAGGGTATTATCTACATTTTCTTCTAGCAGTTGGAGCATTTCGTATCTCACATACAGGTCTTTGACCCATTTGGGGTTGTTTTTTGTGCAAGGTAATAGATATGGGTCCAATTCCATTCTTCTACATGTGTACATTCAGTTTTCCCAGCAGCACTTGTTGAAGATACTGTCTTTCAACAATGTAGATGTTGAGCATCTTCCTCAAATATCAGATGGTTGTAGCTCTGTTTGAGCCCCCTACTTTTTTTCCATTGATCTACATGTCTATTTTTGTGCAAAGAACGTATTTTTTTTTCATTTTTTTTTTTGCTATAGTTTTAACTTGAAATTTGTAATGGTAATACCTCCAACATTGTTCTGTTTCCTCAGGATTGCTTTAACTATCTGGGATCTTTTGTGGTTCCATGTGAATTTTAGGGTTTTTTCCTATTTCAGTAAAGAATGTCATGGGGATTTTGATTGGGGTTACACTGACTCTCTAGATTGCTTTTTGGGAAGATGGTGATTTTCAAAGCCCCTTTCTTTATCAAGTGTGATTTTTTTCTTTAAGTCCATTTATATGACTTATTACATTTATTTACTTACATGTGTTGAATTGTCTCTGCATCCCTAGGATAAAATCAATCTGATTAGTGGTGGGTGATCTTTTTGGTATTTGCTTGATTCAGTTAATAAGTGTTTTATTGAGGATTTTTGAATTTATGTTCATTAGGGATGTTTTTCCTTACCTGGTTTGGGTATAGAGTAATACTGGCTTCATAGAAGGAGTGTGGGAGTGTTCCTTCTGTTTCTATTTTTGAAAGAACTTAAGAAGTATTGGTTATTGATCATTAAAAGTCTAATAGAATGCTGCTATGAGTCAAACTAGGCCTGCATGGACTTTGTTTCTTTAATGTGAAAGCTTTTTATTACCATTTCAGTCTGCTTGTTTGTAATAAAGTGATGTTTCAGTTGTTGAACTCTTCTTGGTTTAACCTTAGTGGTTTGGGTGAATCTAGAATCCATCTATTTCTTCTAGTTTTGTAACTTAATAGAGTAGAGGTTTATAAAGTATTTCCTTACATTGTTCTGGATTTCTTTTGTTATCTTTAGTAACATTTCTCTGCTCTTCTCTGATTCTGTTAATCTGGGTCTTCTCTTCCTTTAATTGTGCTAACAGTCTGTTGATCATGATTATCTTTTCAAAGAATGAGCTCTTAGACTGGTTGATGCTTAACACTGTTTCCTTGGCTTTTGTTAATTTCTTCTCTGAAATTTTTTTTTATTATTTCTTGCCATCTACTCTATTTGGGCTTAGTTTGTTCTTGGTTTTCTAAATTCTTGAGTTGCATCATTAAGTCATTTATTTGTAGTCCCCCGCTCCACCTGATTTCTTAACGTAGAAGCTTAAAGTTATATGCTTATGTTGTT